>NC_133666.1:18227035-18289535 GCF_037893015.1 Macrotis lagotis
AGGAAAATTAGGAATAGAGATAAGAGACCAAGGCAAGGGATGAAAAGGTAAGAGATACCTTACAAATCAAGGTATCATAGCGGTTAAAACATTAACCTTGGAATTCAGTCATTGAGTTTAGATCCCACCTTAGCTCTGCTACTCTGCAGAAGTTACTTAATCACTTCCAGCCACAGTTTTTTCATTTCTAAGTTTATGAGGTTGATGGATGGTGTCCAATGACTCTCATGTTCTCTCATCCTCTGAGAGCCAGAAAGAAAAGGATGCCCATTTGGGTTTGCACTAGAGAGAGATAAAGTTAGGCATTGAGGATGAGAAGGAGACTGAAGGAAGCATCCACAGGAAAAGAACTGACTTCAGTGGAAGGGAGTAGAAGATCAAATAGTGCTCCTAAAGAACTTTTTCTTAGAAGTCAGAATGACCCGTGTTCAAATCTTAGTTAATATTCTGAATATCTGACATGGATCAATTGAATTGATATGTCTAAGCTTTGCCTGTTGTATAATAAAGCTAGACTTAATGACCCTTAGAAATAATTTCAGCTCTAAATATATGATCATAGCCATAAAAGGGGAAAAACAAAAGACCAGTTATTATTGAGTAGAAATTATAGGAAGTAAGTTCAAATGACCTGAGATCAAATCCTATATCATATTTTTAATACTTATTTCACCCTGAGCAATTCAGGTAGAGTATCTAAAGGTCTGTTCTCTCATAATGTAATGGAGAAGAACTTGATTACCTTGAGGGTTCCTTTGAGCTCTAAATCTTTGATCACATTGATGAGAGGATAAAAGAATCAACCTCTTATTATAAGGGAAATTTAGAAGAAGGAAAATAAAAGCTTTTTCAGAAGGAGTAGGAAAGGAAGAGACTAAGAGAGATATTGAGAAAGAGAAACAGAAATAAACAGAATTAGATAGCAACAGAGTCAGATAATAGAGATAAAATTAGAGAGTGGTAGTGATATGGAAAATGAAAGTCAAAGCCAGATACAGCTAGACAGACAGACAGACAGACAGACAGACACACACACACACACACACACACACACACACACAGAATGACAAAATAGTGAGCAAGAATGTGAGGTTAGAGACCATTATGGAGGAAAGTGAGCAATAGAAGATACCAAGGTAAGGACAGATCCAACGGGAAGAAACACATGGCATGTGTAGAAGAAGGTGTCATGGTGCATAGTATGCACTCTGCTGGGAATTGACTCATTGAGTTTTGGATTAAACTTGCAATAGACAGAGATTTATAGGGAATTAAGCATTGAGGATGGGAACAAGAATAATAGGCAATAGAAATATGAATAGTGTGGCAATATGTAGATCTAAAGAACTATTTCTCCAAGTGGACTCTCTCCTGGCAGTCAGAATGACCTGAGGCTGCATTCTAGTTAACATTCAACACTGGGATTCTGTTAGAGTGTCTAAGCTTCTCTCTTCTGTTACCCTATAATAGATTTGGGCTCAATGGCCTCTAGGGTTAATTTCTATTTTAATTGTAAGATCATCATATTGAAAGGAACATAAGAAAAAAACATTTATTATTGTTGGGAAGTAGAATAAGGAGTAATTAGCTTTTGAGGAAGAGGTAGGGGGAAGGAGAAGGAAAGAGGAAAAAGACATAGAGATATATAAAGACAGAGTGGCAGTAAGTTATTAAGAGAAAGAGAATTAAGAGAAAAAGATACACAGATAATGAGAAAGAGAGAACCACATGATAATGAGCATGAAAGTGAGTCAAAAGACCATTCTGGAGGAAAAGGAGGAAACAGTAATAAGAATCCAAAGGTGAAAGAGAAATGTGAAAAGAAGTAGCACCTAAGAAATATAGAGTAATCCAGCTAGTTGTCTCAGATGATAGAACATTCTATTTGGAACTGAGTATTTGAATTTTAATCCCACATTGACCATTAACAAACTTTGTTACTCTGGTGAAGTTAACTTATCCACATCAGCTTCAATTTTCTGTTTAGTAAAATCATAGGCCTGGACTCGTTGATGTCCAGTGATGCTAGAGTTCAGTGATCTTCTGGGCACCAGGAAGAATGAAGAAAGCCCCAGTGAAGTTGGGGCAGGAGCAGAAAGTTGGAGTTACAGGGAATAGAATGTCAAGCAGGATAGCGATACAGAGAAGGGATACCTGAGAAGGCAGACTGGGCTGGTATATGGATATCCCACAGCTACGTTCCTTAAATGACTGATTTTGAGGATCTGAGTTTCCATCCTCCACATTCTTTATAAGTTAGAATCTCAGCAATTCACTTAAAGTGTTTACACCACTATTTTTTTTTCTATTGTAATTAAATGGAGTTGATCTCAATGACCCCTAAGGTTCTATCTAGTTCAAAATCTGTAATGAGATTGATGATATAGAAGGGGGGGAAAAGGCCAGTTATTATTGGCATGCCAGCCAAGGAAAAAGCTTTTTGGGACCAGGAAGAGAGAAGCTGAGGGAGATTGAGAAAGAGAGGAGGCTGCTGGGATAAAGAGAGAGAGATAGAAATGAGACAGAGAAAAACCATGATCAAGGGAGTCAGGGAAGAAACTTTTTTGGAGCAAAGTGAGGAACAACTATGAGACCACAGGTGAGGGAGAGATACACAAGGAAGAATTTTCAGCTATGTGTGCACTATACCTGGAGTTATCTCACTGAATTTAAATTCCACCATAGCTTCTGGAAGGTTCTGTTCCTTTGGAGGAGTCACTGCCCATTGTCTTTTGTATTCACCTCAGTAAATTTGTTAGGCAGATTTTGATGGTGTCTAATTACACACCAGCTCTATGATCCTCTGGATGCTAGAGTGAGAAATAGACATCCATTTTTGACTGAATTTGAGAGAGAGAGAGAGAGAGAGAGAGAGAGAGAGAGAGAGAGAGAGAGAATCAGGCATTGAGAATAGGGAGACAAAGGGAAGCATTCATGTGAAATAGAATTGTCTGTAGGTGGGCTAATGTGTAGAGAGCAATAGCTGGGGGGGAGAGAGAGAGACTCACACAGAGACAAAGACAGAGAGAGAGAGAGAGAGAGAGAGAGAGAGAGAGAGAGAGAGAGAGCTAGAGAGAGAGAGAGAGAGAGAGAGAGAGAGAGAGAGAGACTCAGACTCAGAGAGAGAGACTCAGAGAGAGAGAGATAGAGAGAGAGGCAGGCAGAAACTAAATAAAAGAGAGAGGGGTGGAGTGAAAGAAAGTGAGATAGAGAGAAACAGAGAGATAAAATCAGAGAGAAACAGAGAGACAGAAAGAGAACCGGGGACATAAATGGCAAGAGGTGGCAAGGTAACATAGTGGATACAGCATTTACTTTGCATTTACAATTCAAATTTAAATTCTGCCTTGCCTACTGACAGCCAGACTCTAAAGAAATTACCACTTGTCAGCCTCAGTTTTCTCATTTGTAAGTTTATAGGGGCTAGATTTGATGGTATCTAAGGACAGTTCAGTTGCATCTTCATCTGAGTACCAGTAAGAGAAAAGGATGCCCCTTTGGGATGAAAATAGGTAGGGGGGGTTGGAAGAAATTATATATCGGTGAGGACAGCCTTAGAGAAGGGACTTCTGGAAAGGGGATTGGGTAGAAGGTGTGTTTCACAGAGATATATGTCTCTTAGAGAACTCTCATTGGAAGGCAGCATTACCTGAAGTCAATTCTACCCTGCATTTACTCTTGTTAGCTCTTTGATGCCAGGCAGGTCACTTACATTATCCAAGTCTCACTTTCATCTGCTCTGCAGTGCTGGGGTTGGAGTCCTTAATCCAGAAGGATTCCTTTCAGTTTCTAATCTCTGATCATCTGGGAAATAAAGAGTCAAAGAAAAAAAACCTATATTATTCATTGGAATTAAGAATAAGACAATAGGGTTTTAGGAGGGCAGAGAGCCAAAAGGTAGGGAATTTTTTAGAGAAGAGAAAGATAAAGAAAAAAAGGGAGAACAGGACTAGTAGGATTTGACAGAATTGTTGGTGGTTAGCATCAAAGAGAGACAAAGATATAACTGACATGAAGAGAAATAAAGTTCAAGTATAAGCAAGAAACAACCTCGTGATAAAGGACAGAAAGTGTGCAAGAGGCCAGAGGGTAGGGAGGAGAGAGACAGAGAGACAGAGAGGGAGGGAGGGAGAGAGAGAGAGAGAGAGAGAGAGAGAGAGAGAGAGAGAGAGAGAGAGAGAGAGAGAGAGAGAGAGAGAGAGAGAACTGCAAAAGTGGGGATTGGGAGAGAGACAGCTAAGGACATGGTGTATAGAGTTAACATGTTATTCACCAAGCTTTTATTGAGCTTGTCATATGTAGCAGTCAGTATGCTATGCCCTGGGAAGACAAAGAGAAGGAAACAAAAATAGAATCCCTGCCCTCAGAGAAGCCCATAACAGGAGCAGAAGCCAGCATAGTAAAGAAGCTGAAAAGTGAGTGTGGCTCTGGGGGGGGGGGGTCCCCAGGATGGAGCCAAGATGAAGCTGTCCTGAGTGTATCCTGATAGGAGATATAGGGCTGGGTGGCATGGGTGCCCTCCATAAAGAGAAGTTCTGGAAGGAGCCACCCATTCAGAGAGAGAGATATCCCAGGGTCTGATGGCTCTTCTGAGGAGTGAATTCTATATCTGAAGAGATCTTCTAGGAAGAAGAGGCTCCTGGAGCCTGATGGAGAAGTCCATAAGGCAGGCCTATGAGAAATAAAGAGCCTTAGCGTTTAGAGTCATAAGTACTTGAGTTTAAATCCTGCCTCAGGTAGGTTACCTAGGTAAGGTATTGAATCTCTTCCAGACTTAGTTTTCTTCTCTGAAGAAGCATGCCTTTCAATTGGATGGCCTGTAGTTTCCTTCCAACACAATGTGCCTGTGAATGACAAAGGGAAAAGAACTCCCATGTGATTCTGGAGAGAGGAGAGAGTAATTAGCTTGGAGAACAGGAGAGAGTAGGGAGAAAACGTACCTGAGGAAGAAACCTGGTTTGGGGAGAGACAGAGATAGAAATAGATAGGGAAAGAGAACCACTTTGGAATAGAGAAAGAAATCAGAGAAGAGACCATAGCGGAGGACAATGAGGAAGGAGACCACAGGTGAGAAGGAGAGATTGGAAAGCTAAGGAACACGTCTCAATTATCAGTCAAGTCAACTTGGTGTCATTGTGGATTGGGTATGGTACTTGTGGTTGACTGAGTTTAAGTCCAACAGTGACTGCCGACAAGGTTTGTACCTCAGGAAACGGCACTTAACCACAGTTAGCCTCAGTTTTCTGTTTAGTAAATTCATGGGGCTGCACTTGAAGGTGTCTAATGATACCCAAACTCTATAATCCTATGGGTGCCAGAGAACATAGAAAAGGTGGGAGAAGAAAATAAGAGTTAAAAGGAATCAGGTATAAAAAAGAATAGAGAGACAGAGAAGGGGCACCTGGGAAGGAGAATGGAAAGGATATATATGTCACATAGCTATATGTCCCTTAGTGGTCTGATCTTGGCAATCAGAATGAAAATCCTAGTTTACTTTCATTATGATTTTTTGAAACTGGATAATTCACTTAGAGTGTTTAAGCCCCTGTTTCTTCTATTATAATTAAATGGAGGTGGACTCAGTGACCCCTAGAATTCATTCCTCCTCCCAATCAATGATAGAAAAGGCCACTTATTTTTGGAGGGAGAATGAGAGCAAGGATAAAAGCCTCAGGGGAGGATATATAGAGAGGGAGAGGGAGAGGGAGTTAGAGAGAGATAGAGAGAGAAACAGAGAGAAATAAAGTGATGATATCAGAGACAGAGAGTGAAATATAGTGATAAAATTAGAGATAGAGAGGCAAAAAACAGAATTAGAGAAGAAAAAGAGAGAAATGTAGAGATGATGATGATGATGATGATGATGTTGATGATACGAGAGAGAGGGAGAGAGCACTACCTCATAATGAGTAATGGAGCAAGGGGGAAAATCCATTATTTAGGAAAATTATGCATAAAGAGAAGAAATCACAGGTAAGGGAGAGAAGCACAGTGAAGATACTCTTGGTGTGTCTATAACAGGCCAAGTAGTATCCTGGTGGACAGAGCTCTATCCTTGGAATTGGCTCTTTGAGTTTAAATCTCATGAGAACCACCAATAAGCTCAGCCCCTCTCAATAAGTCATTTAACCACTGTCTGCCTCAGTTTTCTCCTTACTAAATATATGGGGCTGGATTTGATGATGACTAATGATGCTCCTACTCCAAGATACTCTGAGTTACAGAGAGGAAAGGGAAGTCCATTTGGGATTAACCTTGAATAGTGTAAGATGGAGGGAATTAGGTCTCAAGGATAAGGAGACAGAGGCAAGCATCCACTAGAAATGGAAGTGTATACAATGAGAGAAACATGTAAAGAAAAGCAACCAGGTCTCTCAGTGGACTCTTCTTTGAAGTCAGAATGACTGGAGTTCAAATCATAATTAACATTACAAATATTTGAGATGGAGCAATTTAATTGCAGTCTTTAAAGTTTCTCCCATGTGTTACATTATTATAGTGTGAGACTCAATTGACCCCTTGTGGTAATTTTAGCTTTAAACTCATGATCATTTTCAGGAAAGGGATAATGAAAAGAACAATTATTTTTGGGTGGGAATTAAAGTAAGAAGAAAAGGAGAAAAAGCTTTTGAGGAGCAGAGATAAAGCAGTATAGGTGAAGAAGATTTGGAAAAGGAAGAGACACAGGCAACAGAACTGTCTTCAAGTGAGGGAAGTATATTTGACATGGAGCAATTCAGTTAGAATATCTAAGTTTCTTTGCTTATACTATAATTGGACTCAGTGACCCCTGATTATAGTCATGGAAGGGGAAAAAGGAAAAAAAAAACCTAGTTACTATTCATTGGGAAATAGAACAAGGAGAAAAAGGTTTTGAAGAGGAGATAGGAGGAGGAAGTCAGGGAGTGGAGAGAAAAAACGACTGAAGGGATAGACAAAGCTTTGTTATTTTGGAGAAGTTCCTAAACCAACATCAGCTACATTTTCTTATTTAGAAAATCCATGGAGCTGTACTTGATGACACCTAATGATGCTTAAACTCAATGATCTTTTGGATGCTAGAGAGAGAGAAAAGAAAGCCTTTATGGACTTGGGTAGGAGAAGAAAATTAGAGGTAGGGAGAGGGATGAAGAGAGAGGAGGCGCACACACACAAAGACAGAGAGACAGAGAGACAGAGACAGAGACAAAGAGACAGAGACACACACACACACACAGAAACACACAGAGAGAAACAAAGAGAAATAAAGAGATAAAATCCGAGAGAGGAAGAAAGGCAGACCAGAGAACCATATATAGAATTAAGAAAGTCAGAGGCACAGAGATACAGTGACAGGTGAAACAGAAGAAAATAGAAAGAGCACTCCTTAAAAAGGGCAAAAAGTTGAAGAAGCTACCATTTTGGAGGATGGTGAGCAATTGAGCCAGGAGTCAACAATATGGAAAGGGGAAAAAGCCCTGGGAAATGTAGGGCTAACCAGCCAGGTATCCTTGTACTCAGAGCAGTACACTTGGAATTGACTGCTTTAAGTTTCAGTTCTATATCACATGCTGACAAGCTGTCTTACTTTGGATAAGTTCCTTAATCACTGTTGGCATGGGAACCACAAATATTGGGCCACATCTTAATGGCTTAAAAATGTAGAATCCCCGAAGTCCCTAGTGCCCAATATTAGAAAATCCCCAAATCTCTCCAGGGACACAGTTTTCATCTCATTCAGTTTCTGGGGCTGGACTTGAAGGTGTCTAATGACAGCTCTATGATCTTCTGGTCAAAAGGATGTCCACTTAGGATTAGTCTTGGACTAGGGAGAGAAAGGCAGAGTTAGCAGGAATCAGTCACTGAGGATGAGGAGACAGAGACAAGTATCCACAGGAAGTTGACATGTGTGGATTGAGGGGAATTAATAGAGTAAAACAACTAGATATCCTAGTGGAGCCTTCTTAAAATCTGAATGATCTGACTTTAAATCCTAGGTAACATTTTTAATAAATGTTTGAAGCTGGAAAATTCAGTTAGAGGTGAAAGCAGAAATTTTTTGCCGCTGTCCTATGTTATAATAGTGATGGGTTTAGAGACCATAGTTTGGGGTGGCTAGGTGGTGCAGTGGATAGCGCACTGGCCCCTGGAGTCAGGAGTACCTGAGTTCAAATCTGGCCTCAGACACTTAATAATTACCTAGCTGTGTGGCCTTGGGCAAGCCACTTAACCCCATTGCCTTGCAAAAACCTAAAAAAGAAAGAAGGGTAAAGGGTACAGAGGGAATGGGGCCACTGGAAATGGCCTTTGAGGGTCATTTGAGAAACTGATGTAATGAAATCTCCATGTTTATATTTTTGGGATTCAAAATAGATTGAGTTCAAATCCTTCCTCATACACATTCTTACAAGATGTGTGACTCTGGGCAAGTCTCTTTAAAGAGACTTAGCCTTTTTTTTTCTTCTGCCCTAAAATTATAGGCTTGGACCCAATGACCCCTAGAGTTCTTTCTAGCTTTGAATCTAAATCTGGGATGATTGTAGGAGGGGAGGCAGGGGTATGTTCTTATAAAGGAGAGAGAGCTACAAAGGGAATGTAGAACTTTAGACCTCGGAGGTGTCTAGGAGGCAACTCAGGGTTATTTGACAGAGTCCTCTGGTTTCTGTGAGAACTATATGAGTTTGCATCTGAACTCAGCCAGGGCAAAATTGTTTTACCACAGGTGAGTCACTTGATGTGTCCCAAAAACAGTTTTCTCTTCTGTCAATTGCTGGGGTTGGAGTTGATGGTTTCTCATTTTTCTCCAGCTGCATAGTGCTGTGAGGGACAGAGGAAAAGAAAGTCCTGGGCTCCTGGTGTCATATGTGTGTGTTAGAATAGGAACTGTAATCATTTTTCCACATCTTGATGACCTAACAATGTAGAAATAACCAAAGTCCTCAGTGCCTAATATTAGAACATCCCAACCCCTATGCAAGGACACGATCAAAGTCTTATGCTAAACACTGGAGATGTAAAGAGAGGTCAAAGGTATTCTCTGCTCTTAAGGAGTTCCCATTCTAATGACAGGGATAACATGCCAACAACTATGTACAAACCAGATATATACATTATACACTTGAAATGGTAAGGCATTAGAATTAAGGTGGGCTGGGATAAAATTTTCTGTAGAAGGTAAAATTTCAGCTGGTACTTGAAGGAAGCCAAAGAAGCTTTCATAAGAATGAAATCGTTGCAGGCCTAGGGAATAGCCAGGGACAATGGTCAGAGTCAGAAGATTGAGCATCTTGTTCTAGAAACAAGAGCTCAATGTCATTGGATCAGAGATTGGATAGGAGAGTATAAAGTGAAAGACGACTGGAAGGATGGTCAGTTAGGAAGGGATTTGAATGCCAACCAGAGGATTTTAGATTTCAGCTTGGAGACACTGGAGGTCACTGAGTTCCATGGTTGGACTTGATCATTTGGACAGCTAAATGGAGAAGTAGGGCAAAAATGGACAGCTGAATGAGTGGAATAGGACAGAAACGAAGGCAGTAAGAACAAAATGGCTTTTTCAATAATCTAGGTATGAGGTGATGAGGAACTGCCCCAAAGTGGTGGCAATGTCAGAGGACAGAGATGGCATAAGTGAGAGATGTGAAGAAAGCCAAATGGACAAGCCTTGGCAAGAGTTAATAAATCCTTTAGTTTTCCTTCCAAATTTCCCCCCTTTGACTTATCCCCTTTGTTCTCTCCCTCTCCTTCTCCAGTGAAGTATCTGTAGAATGCTGCTTACTGACTTTGTATTCTGAGTGCCTGAAAGGTTAAAAAACACACATTTGTTTTTAGATGTAGAGAGTAGCCTTCTTTAGAAGGCTATACCTGAGGGAGGGTAGCTTACAGGCTTCAAATCTATTAGTGACTTGGAGGATGTCTACCCCAAATGTGTGAAGACTTCACCTGGTGGAATGGGCAGATAAGAAGATTTGATCCAATGATCATGAAGGCAGTTGAAGCAGATGCTATGGAGTGCTTGGAGCCTGGTTAGACAGCAAAGACCAAGGTGATTCACTGCCTTCCAGATGATTGCTGTTTTGCCACTGGACTTTTATAACTCTGGAAGAGAGAGTGAGGCTGATGCAATAAGCAATAAACAAGTCAAGGCATCAACAGTCATCCACTATATTACCCCAAATCATGATATTATTGGTCCTATTTGAAAATGAAGGATAACCAATCACCATAATAACAAGAATAACAAGAATTAGTGTTACTTTTGGTTTGGCTTCCCATTTTTCTTGTAGAGCCACTGGCATCTGGCTAACTAGAGTTCTTCCTAGAGGTTGAGAGAATGATTCAACAATACTGCTGGAGCGCGCATATGGTAAAATTTTTACCATATTAACAGCCTCCCTGTGTCATCTTCCTACTCATTGGATGGTAAGAATCATTTTATCCAAATTTCTTTGGTCCAGAGAAGACCAGAGTGAAACACATAGAAAGGGTGATGCTGTTTGTTGGTTATAGCTTTACAGGAAGAGCATTTCAGTGTTAGGGAATTGTCTTAGTTAGACACCATTGACCAAGGCTAGGACTATCCATCTTGGTTGCTGTATTTCCAAAGACTTCCCATATGGAAGAGAGAAAGGAAGAGCTGCATGTAGGAATTTTGGGTCTCAATTGGAGGGACATTTCATTTGTCAGCACAAGAGTAAGGATCAAGACTTCAGATGGAAACCCCTTCTCCTTGACTTCAAGGAAAATCCTTCATTCCCACAAGAAATTAACAGAAGAAGGCATTTGGTTGGGCTGTAAGTATGTATGAATGGAGATGTCCAGTAATTATGTGAATGAATGGATAAGCCCAAACCTATAATGAGGCAAAATCCCTGTGAAGACCTGAATGAGACCCAGGGAGAGTCCCTGCCAATCATTGCTTCCTGACATAGCTCAAGGATCATGTATTTATGGAGAATTCTACTGTCTGTAATGCCCTTGTGGAGTGAAGCACCAGTTCAGCCTATGAGGAGATTGGATCAAATGAAGAACCAACAAAGTCACCACAATCATAGAACTTCTCTTGCCTCAGTATTATTTTTTCTTCATTCCTCTTAGGCCTTGAAAAAGGAACTTTAGAATCATGGTAAAAGATCTTGTGTTCTGAGACTTTAGGAGAGAGGGAGCAGTGTTTTATTTGTGCTTGGTTGTCCTATGTAATACAGAGTATATGCTGTCACCATGGTCTGCATTTTGTATCCTTGTAAATTGAGTTGACCTTTTTCCTGTGGTCTGATCAGCCAAAGGAAAAAGGGTGAAAGAGTGAGAAATTTCCACTGAGAATTTTCAAGGACATAGTCTTACCTCTGTATTCCTAATTCTGGCCAAGTTAGGAATACAGAGGGGAGACGAGAGAGAGAGAGTGAGAGAGAGAGAGAGAGAGAGAGAGAGAGAGAGAGAGAGAGAGAGAGAGAGAGAAACAGATAGAATTAGAGACAGAAACATAGACTCACAGAGACAAAGAGAAGGAGAAGGAGGAGGAAGAAGAAAGAGAAGGAGAAGAAGGAGGAGGAGAGAGACTAAGAGAGGAGGGGAGATTCTTTTCCTATTTGGAGAAATTTATTGCATTCAAAAGTAATTAGAGAACAAATTTTGGGGTCAAATATAATCTGTTTAATTGAATTTTTAAATTTTGATGGGACTGCAGTTTGAATAGTCTCATTTGTGCTGCAATATCTCATTGTCTCTTTTGGAACTATAGTTTATTAGAAGAGTTCAAAAAGTTCAAAAAGAGTTCAAAAGTCAGTTCAATTTCCAAAAGGAAAAAAAAATTAGGCAGTCATTCATGCAGTTTGGGGTTGTGAAGTTTTATTTGGTGTTTAAGAAGATCCTGGAGCTTTCAAGCTTGGAAAGAAAAAAAGGCTTGTTAAATCCAAAAGCAAAATGGAGTAAGGGAACAAGCAATTTCATTTTAGGAGAGTAGTTTTGTCTAATCTCTGCTGTCTTCTATGAATCCAATGGATGAAATGAATAAGAGGCAAAGTCACCTAAAGAAATTAAGATGGACTATGCCTTTGTACGTTCTTAAGTAACAAACCAGATTGGAAGTGTTTTGTTGGTGAAATTAGAAATTGTTCTGCAAACTTTGAAGTTTCAATTATGATCAGTGAAGAATTAAAGATTTTTATTGAATTTGAGCTGTATGAGGAAAATGTGCTAAAGTTGCAGAGGAGATATTCAGTGTACTGAAAGGAAACTAGTTCTGAAGATGATCTGAGACACAATTTGGAGGGTGCAGGATTGATAAAGTAGCAGTGAAGGAAGGACAGTGAATTAGTGGATAATATGTGGAGAAAGGAGCAGTTCTGTGGTTTGCAGGAATCAATCTGGTTAATCTGAGTCAGAAAAGAGAGAGGGAATTGGGTCTTCCTAACATCTCTTGAATACATGACACTGCCCCCACTCTAGTGCAAGGCCTCATTATCTCACACCTGGGCTATGGCAATAGTGGCTCTGCCTGGCTCAATATCATGAATATGAGGCTATCTCCCAACTATATGCATTTTCCCTTTATTTTTCCACTATGACTGTACTGCTCTACCTGCTAGAGTTTCATAGGGATAGGGCACTGTCCTTGGAGTCCAGACTGTTGAGTTCTCATTCTGATGCACACACTGACAAGCCATGTTATGGGATGACCCAGTGGATGAGAGAAAGAGAAGAAAGAACCCCCACTGAGAATTTGTGTGAGATAGAGTTGGAGGGAAGATATCAGCAAGGAAGAGAGAGAGAAAACGAGTCACTAGCAATGAGGGCTGGGAGAAATGTGTGAATTGACATAGCCACATTTGCTAAAGGATAGAACACTGTCCTGGATAGTCATGAGGTCCTGTGTTCAAATTCTGCTTCACAACATGCTTACTAGCTATGTGGAGTTGGGAAAGAGAAATTGTCTAAGCTGATTTCTTCTTTTCTTAAAATGATGGAGTTCGAGTTAGTGATCCTCATGGCTCATTCCAACTCTAAATGCCTGATAATATCAGTGAAAAAGAAAATGAAAAGAATAGTTACTTTGGGATTAGAGGAACAACAAGGCAACAAAGCTCTGAGCAACACAGAGAGATAAGGGGAAAGGTTTTTGGGAATAGTGAGGTTTCTGAAAGGACTATTCTTGGAAGTCAGGATGAGCTGAGTTCAAATCCTAATTCACATTCTCAATAAATGTTTAACCCTGGGAAATTGAATTAAAAGTGACTAAATCTCTCTTTCTTCTGAGATAACATAATGAGTTTGGACTCAAAAGCTCCCATCATTCCTCCCAGCTCTAAATCTAAGACCATATTGGTGATAGAAAGAAAAGTATACTTTGAGAGAGAGAGAGAGAGAGAGAGAATCAGAGAGATTTAACCAGAGAATGATATAAGGAGATAAAAGAGACAGAGGCCCAGAGACAGAGGCTAACCAAAACAGAGTGAGAGGAGCCCTTGATAAGGATCAAAGGAATGAGGGAAGAGACTGTTTTGGAAGACAGTGAACAATAGAGCAAAGAGCTTTAAACTGAGCAAGTTATAAATGGATAAGATTTGGGAAATGGGGGGAAACCAGCTTTGTACCCTAGTGGTTAGAGCAGTATCCTTGGAGTAGTGTGTTTGAGTTTCAATTCTACAACAGGTACTGACAGTCTATCTTATTCTAAAGAAGTCCCTTAACCACTATCAACCTAAGTTTCAATCTCATTCAATTGGTCAGGCTAGACTTGATGTTATCTAAGTACCCTCTAATTCCATGATCCTCTGGAAGTCAGGGACTGAAAAATATGTCCACTTGGAATTATTCTTGGAATAGAAACAATTAGCAGGATTCAGTCATTGAGAATGAGAGGGAAACAGAGGCAAGTATTCACAGAAAATGGATGCGTAGGGATTGAGGGGAATATATATATATATATATATATATATAAACAGTTAGCTATCCTAGTGGACTCTTCCTGGGAATCTGAAGGATTTGAATTCAAATCCAAGTTAACATTCTTAATAATTGTTTGAACCTGGGCAATTCAAGCATATCAGCCTCTGTGCTCTGTTAAATTGTAATCAAGTTGGATTCATTGGCCCTTCAGGTTCCTTCCAAATCTAAATCTATGATCTTAATGATGATTGGAAGCAAAAGAAAAGGGCAATTATCAGTGAGTGGGGATTAGAAGAAAAAGAGAGCTTTTGAGGAGGAGATAGAGAGAAGGAAAGAGAAAGGGAGGTTTGACAGAGAATGAGAGAGAGGCAAACAATGATAGGGTCAGGGAAAGAAATAGAATGAGAGATAGAGAGACATACTGACATATAGGGAAAAGTTAGAGTAGCAGCAGTGAGATAAATAGAGAAAAGCATAGACAGAAACAACATCAGAAACAGAAAGAGATAGGCACACACAAAACACAAAATAGTGAGCAAGAGAGTTTCAGAAGAGACCATTATTGAGGAATATGAAGAATAGCTATAAGACCACAGGTAATGGGAGGATGCAAGGGAGACACCTGAGAAATGTAGAAGACGCCAGCTAGGTATCATATTGATTAGAGCACATTAGACAGACAGGCAGATAGAGAAATGTAGTGATAAAATCAGAGTGAGGCAGAGACAGATACAGAGAACTCGAGACAAAGGGAAACAATGAAAAAGAGAAAAAGAAAGCTTTGATAATAAAAAGGAAAGGGAAAAGCTTTTGAGGACGAGAAAGAGCAAAGGAGAGGGAAAGGGAAAGATTGAGAAACAGAGAGAAATAGATGCAATAAGACAGATACAGAAAGACAGATATTGAAATATAGAGATAAAGTTAGGATGTGGCATTGAGCTAGCTGGAGAAATATACAGACATACAGCAAGAGAGACAGACAGGGCAGCTAGGTGGTGCAGTGGTTAGAGCACCTGGCTTAGAGTCAGGAGGACCCAAGTTCAAATCTGACCTCAGGCACTTAATAATTACCTAGTTGTGTGACCCTGGCCAAGTCACTTAACCCCATTGACTTACAAAAAGGCAAAAAAGAGAGAGAGAAAAATACTCACAGAACCACATGATAGTGAGCAAGGGACTGAGGGAAGAGACCATTATGGAGGAAAATGAGGAATATAGTCAAGAGGGCATAGGTGAGGGAAAATTCAAAGGGAAGAAGCATCTGGAAAGTGTAGATGAAGTCAACTAGATGTCACAGTGGTTAGAGCACTCACCTAGAATTTGAGCATTTCAGCTTATATCCCACCATAGCCACTGACAAGCTTATGTTAGTCTGGAGAAGTTATTTAACCATTGTCAGCCTAAATTTTCTCAGTAAATTTATGGGACTGGATTCAATGTTTAATGATATTCTAGCTCTATGATCTTCTGTATTCTATATAAAGAAAAGGATGTCCACTTGAGATTAAGCTCAAATAGATAGACTTAGAGGAAACCAGGAATTGAGGATGAGAAGGGGAGAAAGGAAAACATCCACAGGAAATAGAAGTGTGTCCAATGGAGGGGAAAATGGAGAGCAAACAGCTAGATCTCCCATTTGACATTTCTAGTCAGAATAAATTTGAGTAGAGGGTCTAAGGCTCTGTCTGTTGTTTTTCTATAATGATGTTGCACCCAGTGATCCTTAAGGTTTCTTCCAGTCCTAATTCTTAGGTCATAGTCATCATTGCAGTAAAAGAAAAAGAAAAAAACAATTTATTTACAGGTTGGAATTAGAGTAAGAAGAAAATGCTTTTATGGATGAATTAGAGAGAGAGAAGAGAGAACAAGAGAAACTCAGAGATATCTAAAAGAGAAACAAACAGACACACACACACGCATATATATAGAGAGAGACAGACAGACAGACAGACAGAGACAGAGAGAGAGAGAGAGAGAGAGAGAGAGAGAGAGAGAGAGAGAGAGAGAGAGCCCACTTAATAATGAGCAATAAAGTGATGGAATGGACCTTTATGGAAAATGAGGAATAAAAAGAAAATTCAGTTAAGGGAAAGATGTATAGGGTATAGATACCTGGCAGGTGAAGAGCAGGCTGTGTAGGTAGCATAGTGGTTAGATCACTCTTAAGAGTTGCCTCATTGTTTTGAAGTCTCTCCTCAACTGCCAACAGTTGGTGAAGTCACTTAACCATATAGTCAGCCTCAGTTTTCTCCATCTTATATATTTTTTTGTATTGCATTTAATGGTATCCAAAGACACCATCTTGTTGTTCTCTGATCTTCTGGTTGCCAGAGAAGAAAGGATGTCCACTTGCTTTCAGGACAAAGAGACATAGAGTTAGAGGGAATCAGAAATCAAGAATGAGAAGGAAACAGAGGAAGGTGTCCACCAGAACTAGAAGTGTGTATGGCATGGAAACATGTAGAATAAAACAGTCTGGCCTTCTTGTGGTGTCTTCTTTGGAAATCAGAATGACTTGAGTTCAAATTCTAGTTAATATTCTTAGTATTTGAGACAGGGCAATTCACTTAGAGTGTCTAGATTCTCTTATGTGTTATAATTGAATTGGATCCAATAGCATGTAGTTTTAATTCCCGTCCTAAATGTATGATGATAGTCTTGAAACAGAAAAATAAAGATTACCAGTTATTTTGAGTGGGAATTAGAGTAAAGAGAAAAAGATGTTGAGGACATAGGAGAAGGAGGAAGAGCAGGAGGAGGAGAAGGAAGCAAGGAAGGAAGGAACAAAGGAAGGAACAAATGAATGAAGGAACAAAGGAATGAAGGAGTGAAGAAGAAGAAGAAGAAGAAGAAGAAGAAGAAGAAGAAGAAGAAGAAGAAGAAGGAGGAGGAGGAGGAGGAGGAGGAGGTGGTGGAAGGAGGAGGAGGGTGGGGAAGAAAGAGAAGATGGAGAAGAAGAAAGCAAGAAGGAGGCAGTGGAAGGAGGAGGAGGGTGGGGGAAGAAAGAGAAGAAGAAGGAGAAGAAGAAGAGAAAGGAGGCGGTGGAAGGAGGAGGAGGGTGGGGAAGAAAGAGAAGATGGAGAAGAAGAGAGAAAGAAGGAGGCGGTGGAAGGAGGAGGAGGGTGGGGAAGAAAGAGAAGATGGAGAAGAAGAGAGAAAGAAGGAGGCGGTGGAAGGAGGAGGAGGGTGGGGAAGAAAGAGAAGATGGAGAAGAAGAGAGAAAGAAGGAGGCGGTGGAAGGAGGAGGAGGGTGGGGAAGAAAGAAGATGGAGAAGAAGAGAGAAAGAAGGAGGCGGTGGAAGGAGGAGGAGGGTGGGGAAGAAAGAAGATGGAGAAGAAGAGAGAAAGAAGGAGGCGGTGGAAGGAGGAGGAGGGTGGGGAAGAAAGAGAAGATGGAGAAGAAGAGAGAAAGAAGGAGGCGGTGGAAGGAGGAGGAAGGTGAGGAAGAAAGAAGATGGAGAAGAAGATAGAAAGAAGGAGGCGGTGGAAGGAGGAGGAGGGTGAGGAAGAAAGAGAAGGAAGAGGAGAAGAGAGCAAGAAGGAGGAAGTGGAAGGAGTAGGAGGGTGGGAAAGAAAGAGAAGATAGGGAAGAAGAGAGAAAGAAGGTGGTGGTAGAAGGATGAGGAGGGTGGGGAAGAAAGAGAAGAAAGAGGAGGAAATGAAGAAAAATAAAGAAGGTGGTGGTGGAAGGAGGAGGAGGAGGGTGGGGAAGAAAGAAGGAAGAGGAGAAGAAGAGAGTAAGAAGGAGGCGACAGTAGAAGGAGGTGGAGGAGGAGAGAGGGGAAGAAAGAGATGGAGGAGGAAGAAGAGAAGAAAAAGGAAAACAGAAAGGAGGAAGAGGTGGTGGAGGAGGAGTGGAAGAAGAAGAAGGAAAAGGTGAAGAGGAAGAGAAGAAGAGAGGAGAAGGTAGGGGAGGAAGAGGGTTGGAAAAGGAGGAAGAAAAGGGAAGATGAAGGAAAAGGAGATGGCAAGAAGAGAGAATGAAGGAAGAGGTAGAGGAGGGAGCAGAAGGACAATGATGATGACCTCTACAACAACCTCTTGACAGTGAGCAAGGGAGTGATGGAAGAAATCATTTTGGAGAAAAATAAGATAAGAGATCCTAGGTGAGAGAGAGAGAAATGTAAAGGGAAAGGACACCTGTTCAGTGTAGGGCAAGCAAGTCAGGTATCCTATTGAATAGAGCACTCTCCTTGGAACTGGTTATTTGAGTTGAAATCCCACATGAATTGCTGACTACTATGTTACTCTGGAGAAATAACTTAACCGTTGTCAGCCTAGTTTTCTCTTTAATAAAATCATGCAAGCAGATGGAATCAATGATGCTGACATTCAATGTTCTTATGAATGCCAGAGAGAGTGAAGAAAGTCCTTGTGAACTTGGGGTAGAAAAGCAAGTTAGACTTAGGATAGGGCATAAATGAGGGGCAGATACAGAGAAGGGCCAGCTGGGAAGCGGGATTGGGAAAAATATATATGTCACAGAGCTTTATCCTATAGTGGTCTGTTCTTTGAATTCTTGGTGGATCTATATTTAAGTCCTGCTTCACATTCTTTCTAATTGTTTGAAATTAATAGTCCATTTAGAGTCCATTTCTTCCATAGTAATTAGATTTGGATTCATTAGTTCTTAAAGCTCCTTCCAGTTCTAAATCTATGATGATCTTGACAGTAAAGAACAAAAATGTCATTCATTTTTTAAAGTTAGAATGAGAGGAAGCAGGGGGAATACTTTTAAAGAGAAAGAGAAAAATTTAAAATTAAGGGGCCTGAATAGAGACACAGAGAAAAAGAGAAAGAGAGACAAACAGAAATATAGTGATAAAATCAGAGAGGCAGAGACAGAGAACTAGAGACAGGGCTAGATAATGAAGAGGAGATAGAGACAGAAGGAAATACTTAAAAAGAGAAAGAGAAGAGTTTGATAATAAAAAAGGAATGAGAAAAGAGCCCATTTTGAATGACAGTGAGCAGTAGAGCAAGGAGACCACAGGAGATGATGGAGAGATGTAAAGGGAAAGGACTTCGCAAACACAGGACAAACTATGTTGGTGTCATTGTGGTTAGAGCACTCTGGAATTAACTCAATGAGTTTAATTCCCTCCATAGCCACTGACAAGCTCTGTTCCTCTGGAGAAATCACCTAACCACTGCCAGCTTCAGTTTTCTCATCAGTAAGTTTATGGGACTGATTTGATGATGTCTATTGTTGCTCCAGATTTATGATCCTTTGGGTACCGGAGACAGAAAATGATGTCAGGTTTGGATTAAGCTCAAATAGAGTTAGAGGGAATCAGAAATTGATGAGAGAGAGAAGTGTCCACAGGAACTGGAAGTGTGTGAATTAGGGGGTGTATATATGTGGAGTAAAACAACCAGTCTCCTTATAGATTCTTCTAGGAAAGCAGAATGACCTGAGTTCAAATCCTATTTTACAATTTCAAAAAATGTTTGACCTATGCAATTCAGTTAGTGTCTTTAAGCTTCTCCTTTGTTATAGTATAATGGAATTAGACTCAGTAGCTCTTAGGTTTCTTCCTGCTTTAAATCTCAGGTTATATTCATTATGGGGAGAAAAAGAAATGTCCAGTTACTACTTCATGGGAATTAAAACAATGAAAAAACTCTTTTCATGGATACTGAGAAGGGGAGAGAGAGAGAGAGAGAGAGAGAGAGAGAGAGAGAGAGAGAGAGAGAGAGAGAGAGAGAGAGAGAGAGAGATTAAGAGGCAGAAATAATAATGATAATGTTTGTCCTTCATTCTTGAGGAAGACCATGACATCCTGGAGGTGATGCCATGACAAGAATTTGAATTGGATTTGGGTGAGGGGGGACTGTGCTAAGTACCAACCTCACTTTTGCCTCCAGAGTCATCTGGGTCCAGTGGCCAGATACGAATTAGGACAACTGGAGATGGCCCTGGGTGCAAGGCAATCAGGGTTAAGTAAGTTGCCCAAGGTCACACACTTAATAAGTGGCAAGTATCTGAGGTTGGATTCTAAGGCTACTAGGTATTATGGTGATTATAAAATGAAACTTGAACTGAAGACTCTTTGAATTTGAAGACAGAGAAAGACATAGAAAAAGAAAGAGGAAGACAAAAATGAGAAAGAAGAGAGTAAAGGGCAAAGGAGAGAGAAAAGAGGTTACTATGGAGGGAGGAAAGAGGAAGACCTATGTGACCACAATAAAGGACAAACTGCATTACTTTGCTCAAGTCACTTAAATGCTCCCAGCTATACTTTTCTCCTTTGGAAAATGATGGGATTAGAATTGAGATCATCTAATTTTTCTTTACCTCTATAGTGCTGTGAATGGCACAGGGAAAATAAAGCTCCATGGCATTATGGAGTTTGTGAATGGAGAAATTGGTATTATGGTAATGAACTCTAAATGTAGAAGTCCCCTAACCAGCTCATGCCCTAATACTAGAGTACTTACCCCTTAAAAATGAATTAAAGTATAGCAACAGTTCATTGTTGCCCTTGGATAAATGGTCATGCATTTATTTTACAAAAAGAAGGATAGAGGATCCAAGTTCAAATCTGGACTCAGATACTTAATAATTACTTAGCTGTGTGACCTTGGCCAAATCACTTAACCCTGTTGCCTTGCAAAAGCCAAAAAAAAGTAGTAAAAAGAAATAAGGATTAACAGTTTCCCCTGGTGTTGTGTCTTCCTCCTGCTTATGAGATGAGGACTGTAAATTTTTCCACATATTTTTAGCAAAAATAAATCTAGAGTGAAACACATGAAAAAGGTTAGGATGCAGTTGTTTGTTTGTTATGGCTTTCCTAGAAGTACTGGTGTTCAGGGAGGACTAATACTTGTGGTGTGAGGACTTGTTGGGTCCTTTTTGGGGCTGCCCATCTACCTCTGATGTCCAGCTGTTTACCCAACTCTTATCTGTGGCTCCAAAAACTGTAGCATGTGCAGCAACCACACCCAGTAAACCATTTCATCAGATAGGCTAAACCAGTTTCAGAGTAACTAACAGGCCTCACCCAACAGGTGAGTTATGGAGATCTCTACCCCAAGCACTTAAAATCTTTTCCCTGGTGAAATGGGCCTATGAAAACAATTTGTTCTAACAACCATAAGGGTGGACTGACACCAAAACTCCCAAGATCATCCACTGCATCCTGGCCCATCATTAGTCATCTGGACTTTTTCTTGCCATTGAGGGTGAGGGAAATAGAGTGAGACTGGAATTTCAGATGTAGAATGTAGGAAATAGCTGAATGATGTGTGCTTTTACCATCACACCTGAAATTGAATCCCTTCTCAGTAATGAAGAATGTTTATTTACCTTGACAAGTCAATCTACCTCAGTCACAGATTGCTCTTATGATAAATGAGTCTGAGCACTTTGTTTCCTAAAAGCTTGGAAGTCTAAGGTCCTATAAATGCTAAGAAGAAAAGAGGACCCTTGGTATAGGGGAGAGATGACAGAGAAAACAGAGGGAATATATCTCACTTAACATAGGACAGACAAAAACAGAAGAGACAACAATGGAGGGGTCCTGGCTGAATGGAGGGTGCTAGCTTTTGTAGATGAGGACATTCTATCAGAATGCCCTCTTTTCAAATACTTCAACTTTTATTTACTACTTACAGGATGCTGAGGAAGTCACTTAAAACTTTTATGCTTCAGCTTCTGGGCTTGTAAAAAGATGAATAGTAGAACTCAGTGGCTGCTAGAGTTCCATCTTCATCTGAATCTATGACAAAATTTATATGAGAGAGAGAGAGAGAGAGAGAGAGAGAGAGAGAGAGAGAGAGAGAGAGAATGAGAACTGAAAAAGAAGCAAAAGGTCTTCCAGGATGGGTGGGACTCATATAGAGTTTGACCAAGAGAGACAGCAGATGTATGTGTAAGGGGAGGCAAGAGAGTATTATGGAGTATTTTGATGTTACACATAATGATGCGCTATAAAGGAAAGAAACGCCTGGAGAGAGTGGTGAGAGACAGTTATGGGGCACAGTGGGTAGAGTGATGAGTTTAATGTTAGGAAAAAATAAATTCAAATTCTGTCAATATCCATAATCCTCAGACTCTTGGTCTTGCTACTTTGGACAAATTGTTTAACCTCTGTCTTATTCAGCTTATTTAGCTGGAAGAGGTGGTAACAATAGCACCTACTTCTATGGTTATTGTGGGGACAAAATGAGATAATATATATAAATTGTATAGCATGGCCCCTAGTATCTTTCAAGCCCTTAATCAATCCTTCTTTTCTTCCTCCCCTCCTAAAATGAAGGAGTGTTACTCAATGGTCTCTAAGGATATTTACAATTCTAAATTTCTAATAATAATAGTTCCAATGAGAAAAGGAGAATACAATATAGAGTGAGAATTGGATAGTCAATTTCTGAGGAAAATTGAGAGACAGAAGGCAAAGGACATGGAGAGAGTGAAAGGAAAGTGACAAGTGATGTACAGTAAATTAGAAGCCTAGGCAGATAGAGAGATATACACAAAGACAGAAATAAACAATAATTTAGATTCTCTTCAGTCTCAGGTTCCTCACCTGAGGAAAGTGGTTGCGTTTTGTGGCCCTGAGATCCTTTCCAGGTATAAATCGTTAATCCTATGAATGATGAAAGAAGGAGAAAATGACTATTATATGTTTTATGGAAGAGAGACAGAGAGAGAAATCTAGTAAAAAAAAGACCACTAGAGAGGGAGAAACACAAAGAGAAGGAACTATTAGAAATGTGGAACAAGAGAGTGAAAGAGAGGACTACTGGGTCCTTGGAGAGGAAGACAAAGTAAAAAGAACACTTTGGTAATGAAAAATGAAATGTGGGGATAATGAGAAAATTGTATTTGAAGGAGAGAGAAAAGGGAAGAGATCCCTGGAGATGAAAGAGAGGAAGAGAGATAAAGGGAAGGAATTATTCTGGCTGGGGGAAGAAACAATTGAGGAGAGATGGTGAGGGGACTCAACACCATTTATTCTGGTGGGGAGGAATAAAGGGAAGTGGAAGAAAGACACAGTTAAAAGACCACTGGGGAGTGAGGAGAGGGAGAAAACAAGGAAGGAGATCAAAGATGATCATGGGAGAATCAAAGAATTTAAACCAAGGAGTATAAAAAGAGACAAAGGTCAACGAATCCTTGGCAATAGGGTTGGAGAAGACAGAGGCCAATGGGGAGATGGAAATAGATACATGGAAGGGACCACTGGTTGAGAAAAAGAGGGAGACACTAAAGAGTAAGGGGTCACTAGAAAGAGGGGAGAGTGAAGGACTAGATCATTGAGGATAATGAAGGAAAAGGATCAGTGAAATGGGAGAAAAAGAAGGATACCACTGAGCAGAAAGAGGAAAAGAGAGAAATAATGGAGAGGGACCACTGTGAATTGGAGAGGGTAGGGAAAAAAGGAAAGAGTTCTCTGGGTAGAGAGAATTGGGTAAAGAGCAAAGACAAAGAAGGAAAAAAAAGAGAGAGTGACAAGACAACACTGAGGATGGTGGAGAGAGATGAGAAAAAGTATAACTGGGAGGGAATGGAGAAAACAAGGGAAGAAATCATTGAAAATACAGGAAAAGGGAAGAGACCATGACTTAGATTAGTTGTTGGGGGAAACCCAACAGGAAATGAACACATAGTAATGAGAAGAATATGAGCACAAGAGCAGGAGGAAGACGAGAGACATAGGGAACCCAAAAAGACCACTTGATTAGGTATGACCACATTGGAGAGGGCTTAGAGACACCTGGAGGGGATCGCAAGTGATATAGGAGAGACAGAATGGAAAGGGAAGAATTGGGATTAGAGGGAGAGGCAGCAAGGTAACATAATAGGCTAGATTATCATTCTTTAAATTAGCTTCAGCTAAATTCACAACCTGGTCTGACAATTTCTAGACTGAGTCAGTCACTTAATCTCTCTAAGATAACCTCTGAATGTGCTGGGGTTGAACTTGGCCTCCAAGTGTTCCTTTCCTTGGATAATCTTGAATGAGGGAAAGGGGCAGATCCCCATGGGCTTGTTGGGTCAGGTTTGTAAGAAGCCACTGAGAGCTACAAGGGGAAGAGCCTCCTAGGTAAGAGTAGGGGTAGAGAGACACAGCTAACTTACCTAGTGAAGAGAGCACATTAAATAGAATTACATATAACATGAGGTCAAATTTCTTCCCCCCAAAGTACTGACTGTTTGATCTAAGACAAGCCATTTAAGTCTGTCACAATATCCTCCTCTGTAACATAAGGTCTTGGACTTGATGGCTTCTTAAGCCCTCTTCCAACTCTCTGGATTATGTGCTTTACTAATAGAAAAGGAAAAGACTACTTGGTATTGGGATAGAGACAGAGAGGCAGAGATTGAGGAGAAAGGTTTCTGAGGGGAGAGAAATGCCGGGAAGGAAACATCATGGATATATAGAAGGATAAGTCAAAGGAAGGGACCAAGTGAGGATGTAGGGAGATAGAGTGGAGGCAGTCCAGTAGAGAGAGAAAGAGACAGATACATTAATGGAGACAGCAAAAAGACTTCTTGTTAATGGGGCAACTAGAGAGGAAAGAGGTTACTTTGCCAAGGTGTGAGAGGCAGAGTCCAGGACCACAGGGGAGGGAGGGGAAGAAGCAAGGATCAAAGGGCAAGAGAAACCTGAGGATAAGCTGGGAGGAAGCAGCTGGGAACTTGAGTCCAGGTGCTGCCTCAGATATTTTCAAGCTGAACTAGCCCCAGCAAGTCATTGATGGTCTCTAACCCTGTGTTTCTTCCTCTGTAAGATGTTGGGGGTTGGCTTCATGGCCTCTATGGTCTCTTCCAGCTTTAAAGAACCTATGAATGATGGAAAGAGAAGGAAAAGCCCTCAAGGGTTTGATATAGGAGGAGAAAGAGAGAGTGTTATCAGATTTTGATGAGGGAAGAGATGAACAAAGAAGAGAGAGAGAGAGAGAGAGAGAGAGAGAGAGAGAGAGAGAGAGAGAGAGAGATGAGAGAAGGAGAGAGACAGAGACAGAGAGAATGCTGTGAGGGAGATAAGAGAGGGAAAGTGCTACAGGTAGCACTGTTGATAGAGGCTATGAGCCACGAGGGAGCAGAGTAGAGGGGAAAGGTCCAAAAGAAAGAAGTGACAGGAGAAGGGGAAGAAAGGAAATAATCATTTTGTTAAGTGGTTGTTATGTGCTGGATGCTGTCCCAACTCCTTTATAAATATTATCTCATTGGTTACTGAGGAAAGCCCTCTGTAGCTGGTATAATCATTATCCTCATTATACAGTTTAGGAAATTGAGGCACACAGATGTTGTAACTTCCCAAGAATCACACAGCTAGTATCTATCTGGGACTGGATTTAAACATCTCTTCCTGACTCCCAGCCCAGCACTCTGTCCATTACACAGGCAGTGTCCCCGGAGCCTGGATAACTTGAATCTAAATTCTCCCCAAACTATCTCTATAAGTCTATTCAGATTACTTCTACTCACTCACTCTCAGTTTCTTCCTCACTAAAATGGTGGGATTTTACTCAGGAGCCTATGATGACACATATAAAACCAAATCTATGATTCTGGACAGCAGGAGAAAGAAGAAAAAGACTACTTGGTATTGGGGTAGAGGGAGAGAGAGTGAAATAGGGAAAGAGCTTTTTGGGGGATGTCAGAGAAACAGAAGGAAGGTAAAGGTGTGGGAGGAGATGGAGAAAGGCAAAGGACAGGGATGTCAGTGGATGGCAGGGAGAAAGAGATCAAAGTATAGAATGAGACAGAGAAGACATTAGGGAGATGGGGGAAGTGAGCCAGAAACATAGAAAAGATAGGTTTCTTTAAATGAAAAGTAAACAGAAAATGAAAAGAGATCCTTGTGGAGAAGGGTGAAAGACAGATATATAAGAATAGATGAGAGATGAGTTGGAGAACACCTGGAGAAAAGTCAACAGGTGTCACAGTATATAGAATTCTGTATATGAATTTGGATCAAATGGATATTGAATCGTGACTCAGACTTTCCAAGTAAATCTGGGCAATCAGCACTTCTCAACGTGATGTTACTCCACTGAAATAAGGGATGATATTTTATAGCTTCTAATACCTTTCTGTCTATAAGTCTATTATCTTCTGAGTAACGGAAGGAGATAGAAAAAGGCCATTGGTCGGGGGAAAAGGAAGATACCACTGGGGAGAGGTAAGGCAAGAGTAAGGGAGGAGAGAGAGGAAGGGAAATGGCCATTATAATATAGGAGAGGAGTGTGACCAGAGCCCTTGGGTGGGAGAGTAGGAAGAGAAAGGACATTTGGAGAAGCAGGAAGAGAGGCAAAGGGAAGGGAGCAAGTAAGAGGAGAAAAGAGATGAAAGTGGCTACTAAGATGACACAGGGGGAAGGGGAAGAAAGAGAGAAGAGCTGAATAAACATGGAGAGAAAAATGGCAAACCCAGCACTGGAAGGGGCCATTGGCATTAGGGGACAAGGTAGACTAAGAAGTGGCTGGGCAGGGCCTAGAGGAAGGAAAAGGAAGAAACAAATGGAAAAGACTAATTGGGAGATGGAATAGGAAGGGACCCAGGGAAACTGGAGAGAAATAGAAGGAACAAATGAGTAGGAAGAAGAGAAAAGGAGGAGGCAGAAAGAGAAATAGAATAAAGGGAAAAGACCACTAGGGAAAAGAAAGAGAAGCAGAGGAAAGAGATCACTGTGAAAGAAAGGGAAGAAAAAGAAGGGACTATGGGAAACAAGGGGGGAGAAAAGGAAGATACCACTGATTAAGAGAGGACCAATATGGTTAGAGAGCGAGAGGGACAAAAAAAGAAAAGGATATTAAAGAGAGAAAAAGAGGCAAATGACCCTTAGGAAAGGAAAAGGGGGATGAGGAAAAAGAAAGGGATAATAGGAGATATGGGGGAAGGGGAAGGGAGCACTGACAAGAGGAGAAGGGAAAGAGAAAATAAAAGGGGTGAATAGGGATGGGTAGGGAGATGAGAGTCTAAGGGAATGGACCATCAATGAGGGAGGAGAGAGAGAATGGAAGAAAAAGAGAAGAGACTAGGAAATGTTGAGGGATGAGGGCATAGGAGAAAGGTACCATTGGGAAAATGGAAAAAGGTGAGAAGAAATAGGAAGGCATCATTAGAATTGGGATGTGGGGAGAGATAACTGGAAAAGAGGGAGAGAGATCGAGGAGAGAGATCATTGGAAATAGGAGTGGGGAAGAGGCAAAGGGAAGAGACAACAAAAGATGGTGATGGGGGGAAAGAAGGAAGATACACCATTGGGGGAGGAAGGCCAACAATGAAGGAATGGTGATGGGGGCAGAGTGATAAAAAGAAAAGAATGCTGGCAGGGATGAAATAGAGATCATAAGAGAGGAGATCAATGAATATCTATGAGAAATACAGAGTGTGTTGGTGGGAGGAGAGGCAATGCTTACAGAGCAAAGAAGAGAGCTCTTGCTAAGGGGGCAGTGTCAGGAGAGGCCTGGCCACAGTGCAGACTGTCCAGTGAGATAGGAGAGAAGAGCAGCAGGCACTGAGCAGAGTCAGGAGGCAGACAGGGTTCCCGGTGGATCAACTGGCAGGAACTGGCAGGGGAATGCCACATCTACACTTGACCCAGGTGGAGGAAAGAAAGGCAGAAATGGGGCCAGTGAGGAGAGGGTGGGACCACAGGGCAGTCAGAGGTCATTCTGGCCAGAGCCAGATCCTGGGAGTCAATCCAGCTTGGAGGGGAGTCCTGCCTCACAAAGTCAGTGTTGTGTGACCCTGGGCAAAGTCCCTTAGCAGCCGCTTTAAACCTTAGTTTCTTCTCCTTAAAATGATGATATTGGACTCAAAGACCTGTAAGGCCATTTAAAGCTCTAATATTCAATGACTGAATGAGAATGAGGAGGAAAGTCCCTGGGAACTGGGAACTGGGGAGGAAGGAGATACTGTTAGAAGGAAAATTTGATTAGAGCAAAAAGAGAGACAGAGACATAAATGGAGAGAGCTAGGATAGTGATGGTGGTCATTGCAGTGAGGAGGACCTGAGTTCTAGTGCTGACTTACAAACCTACTTGTTCCATGTCCAGAAGCAGATTCTTTTAACTGTCTAAGCCTCAGGTTCTTCAGAATCAGACTCAAATCACCTTACGTTTCCTTCCAGCTCAAAATCTTGATCTATAATTTACAGAAAGAAAAGGGTAAATGGCCTGGTTGTGGTGACAGAGAGACTGTAAAAGTTGCCAGTGGTTTCTGGGGAGTAGAACCGGGGTAAGGAGCAGGACTAGTCCTACTGTATAGAAGGGAGAGGTGGAGAATGAAAAGGAATGGAAAATAGGGGATGAGGGGGTAAGATGGAAGGAACATCTCTTGGGTGGCCCAGTTTTAGGGGGAGAGAAAGCAGGAAAAACAAAAAGAGAGGAAAAAAGACTAGTTGGTAATTGGATAGGCAGGGAGAGGGGAAAGAGGTCAAAGGGTGGGGATAGGCAGAGGAGGAAACTAAAGATAAAGTCAGAAACACATCTGAGAATGAAGGGGATGGGCAGGAATGTAACTTGTTGGAGTCAAATCACCCTGAGTTAGCAACTTGTTTCTGAAAATCATTAGCTAGTCAAGTCACTTGACTTTTCTCAGCTTGAATTTCCTCTTCATAAAAAAAGATGGAGATGGAGATGGAGATGGAGCTCCACTCACAGATTCTTGCAGCTGAACGATCTTATTAGAGGTGATGAAAGAAGGGCAAGTCCCATGGGAGTGGATCTGAATCCACTTCCAAATCTACAGGCTGAGTAGCCCTGGGCATAGCACATCATCTCAGGCATAGTTTCCTTGTCTCACAAAAGAGATATTTGGGCTTCATGGACTCTCAGATCCCTTTCAGTTCTCTAAGACTCTATGCTTTACCAAGAGAGGGTAAAGACTCCTTAGGATTAGATTGGAGACATAGAGATAGAACTTGAGGGAAAAGGTTTAAGATAAGGGCAGGGAAATGCAATTAGTAAATTACCATGGACAGAGGAAGGGGAGAATGAAAGGAAGTGACTTAGTGAGGATGTGGGAAGATAGAGTAGAAGCTAATCCAGAGAAAGAGACAAAGAGAGACACCTGTAGAGAGAGACTTAGAGAGAAGACTCCTTGCTAATGATGGAACTAGGGAGGGAAGAGACCACTGTGCTATGGTGGAAGAGGAAAAGAACCCAGACCATGGGGCTGGGAGTAGATGAAGTAGGGATCAAAGGTGAAAGGACAGCTGGGCATGGCGAGGGAGGAGGCAGATGGGCATTAATTTGGAGATAGCAGAACACTTGAGTCCAGATTCATCTTCAGACATTTCCAAGCTGAATTAACTCCAGTCAGTTATTGAAGGTCTCTCAGTCTCTGTTTCCTCCTCTGTAAGATGTTGGGGGCATGGGTTTTGTTAGCAGTTAAGGTTCCTTCTACCTTTTAGATTCTATGAATGATAGAAAGGGACAGGAAAGCCTTTGGGGGATTGAGATGGGAGGAGAGACAAAGAGAGAGGAAGAGAGTTAAAGATAGAAGGGGGAACCACTTGATCATGTAGATGAGATAGAGAGGGAAAGTGTTACCCTAGAATTGTTGTCAGAGGTTTTCAAGCACAAAAAAGAAGAGTAGAGGGAAAGATTCAAAGGGAAGAAATGACTGGAGAAGAAGAATGAATGGAATAAACTTTTAAGTGGCTACTATATATCAGACATTGTGCTTAGTGCTTTGCAAATAGGATCACATTTGATCACCAGAATAGCCCACTGCTACAGGTACTATCAGCCACAGGTAGGAATTAAGGAAACGAAAGCTCAGAGGTGGTAACTAGGGCTACCAAGTAAAGATCAGAGGCTGGATGTGAACTCAGGTCTCATTGACTCCACACTGGGCACTAATTATGTCCCTGGAGGCTAGATGATTTGAGTCCGAATCCTACTGGCCACACTCTTTCTATGTCTGTGCAGATCATCTCTTAGTCTCAGCTTCCTCTTCTCTAAGCTGATGAGCTTGTATTCAGAAGCTTCTAAGGACATATGCAAGACCAAATCAGGGTTTCTGGGGTTGAAGGAGAAGGAAGAAACATTTGACATGTTATTGAAATAGAGGGAGAGAGAGTGAAATAGAGACAAGTCTTATGAGTTCAGAGAAACAGAAGGAAGATACTAATGTGGAAAGAGGAGAGGCAGAAATCCAAAAGGCAGAGATACCAGTGTATTGTGGGGAGAGAAAGACTAAAGGATAGAAGGAGACAAGTAGAACTGAGAGGGACAGGGTTAAGGGATAGAGAGAGAGAGAGAGAGAGAGAGAGAGAGAGAGAGAGAGAGAGAGAGAGAAACAGACAGAGACAGGAAAAAAGTAAAGGACCACTAGAAAAAGGAGGGAGAGCCAAGAGGCAGAGATTATTTGGAAAGAAAGGGGGGACGAAAAGAAGGGGGACCATGAGGAACAAGGGGAGGGAGAGGGAAAATATCACTCAAGAAGGGAGGAGTGAGAAAAAATAAGAAGGGACCAATATGGATAAAGGGAAAGGTACAAAGAGAAGTAAGAACAGGTATTAAAGAGACCATTGAGAAAGGAAAAGGGGGCATTAGGAAAAGAAAGGGAGCATAAGGGATGTGGGGGGAAATGAAGATAGCACTGACAAGAGGAGAAGGGAAAGAGAAAATGACAAGAATGAATAGGGCTGGGGAGGGAGGAGTGAGTCTAAAGGAAGGGACCATCAATTAGGGAGAAGAAAGAGAAATAAGGAATGGACCATGGACCAAATTGGGGGGGGGTCAGATAGGAAACTATGGGGATGGGGACAGCAGAAGAAGGTACCATTAGGGAAAATGGAAAACAGAGAGGAAATCAGAAGACATCATTAGAACTGGAACAAGGGGAGAATTAACTGGAATGATCCACTGAGTTAAAAAAAGAGGGAGAGAGAAAGAGGGAAGGCACCATTCAAAAAAAGGAATGGGGAAGAAGCAGAAGGAAGAGACCACAGAGGATGGGGATGAGGGGGAAGAAGGAAGATACCACTGAAGGAGGTGGAGGATTGAGAAAATAAGAAGAGACCAATATCGATAAAAAGAGAGGATAAACAGAAATAAGAAAAGAGTATTAAAGAAATAAAAAGAAGACAGTAACCTTAGGTAAAGAAAAAGGGGTAGGGATGAGGACAAAGGCAGAGACCATAGGAGATAGAGGGGAAAAGGAAGATAGCCCAGACAAGAGGAGAAGGGAGAGAGAAAATGAAAAGGATGAGTAGAGCTAGGGAGGGAGGAAAGAGAGAAAGAAGGAATGGACCACGGATAAAAAGGGGAGAATGAACTGGAATGTTCCAGTAATTAGAAAAAAGAGGGATAGAAAAAGATGGAAGGGACCATTCAAAAAAGGAATGGGGAAGAGAGGAAAAGGAAGAGACCACAGAGGATGGGGATGGGGGGAAGAAGGAAGATACCATTAGGGAGGGGGTAAAGTCCTGCAATAATGGAATGGTACCACTGGGGGGCAGAGTGACAAAAAGAAAAGAATGCTGTCAGGGAGGAAACAGATGACAAGGCAGGGGGACACTGAACATCTGTGAGGAATACAGAGTGTGTTGGTAGGAGGAGAGACAATGGCTGAAGAGCAAAGAGAGCTTTTGCTAAGGGGGTAGTGCCAGGAGAGGCCTGGTCACTGTGCAAACTGTCCAGTGAGGCAGGAGAGAAGAGCAACAGGCACTGAGGAGAGTCAGGACTCCCAGTGTATCAACTGGCAGGAACTGGCAGGGGAACGCCACTGATCCAGGTGGAGGGAAGAAAGGGAGAAATGGGACCAGTGGAGAGAGGGTGGGACCACAGAGGCAGACAGAGGTCATTCTGGCCAGAGTCAGGTCCTGGTAGTCAATCCAGCTTGGAGGGGAGTCCTGCCTCACAAAGTCAGTCTTGTGTGACCCTGGGCAAAATTCCTTAGCAGCTGCTTTAAACCTTAGTTTCTTCTCTTTAAAATAATGTTCTTATATTAAAAGGTCTTTAAGGTCTCATATATAAAGCTTGTAAATTCTGTCTTTTGGACAGGAAGAAGGAAGGAAACCCCTCCAGAGTGTGAACCAGAGAGGAGAGAGATACTATTAAAAGGAATAATCCATAAAACAAAAAGAGAGACAGATAGCCAGAGACAGAAACGTACAGACATAAGGAAGGAACCACAGAAAACTGGGATAGTGATGGTGGTGCTGAGATTCTGGAGGACCTGGTTCTAGTGCTGAATTACAAACCTACCAGTTCCATATCCAGATCCAAGTCCTTTATCTGTTTAAGCTTCTGTTTCTTCAGGATCAGCCTCATTTCACCATAATTTTTTTTTCTAGCTGAAAACCTTTAATCTAAAAGTGACAGAGTAAGACAAGGGTAAATGGTCTTGCTGTGGTGGCAGAGGGACAAGAAAAAGCCACCAAAGGCTTCTGGGGAGTAGAGCAAGACTGGTTCCTCCTATGTAGAAAGGAGAGGCAGAGAATGAAAGGGGATGGACAACAAGGCATGAGAGAGGAAAACTGGAAGGAACAGTCATTGCAGTGGCAAAGTTTTATGGGGAGAGACCAAAAGAGTGGGGAAAGTCTACTTGGTAATTTGATAGGAAGGAAGAGGGGAATGAGGCTATAATGGTAGGTCAGGAAAGATAGAGAAGATATACCTAAAGAGCCCTTCAGGGGAATATCTGGGAATAAAGGAGATGACCTGGAATGCAGCTTGTTGCCATAATAGAATATTCTATATGCAATTAAGATATCCTGAATTAGCACCTTGTTTTCTGAAAGTCATTAGTCAGTTCAGTCACTTGACTTTTATCACCTTCAATTTCCTCCCCTAAAGAAAAACAGAGAGGGAGTAAAGTTGGTCACTCAAAGGTCATTCCAGTTGGATGATCCTTTCAGACATGATATAACAAACCCATGGGAGAGAATCTGTACCCACTTCCAATCATCTTGGTTAAGTGGGCCTGTACATGTCACATCTCTCAGGCTCAGATTTCTCTTCTGGGAAAAGAGGTCTTTCTGCTTGGTTGACTCTCAGACCCCTTCCAGCTGTCTCTGATTCTATGACTTACCAAGAGAGAAGGTAAAGATTGCTTAGTATTGAGCAGAGACAGAGAGAAAGAGAGTGAGGGAAAATCTTTCAAAGAAGGTCAGAAAAATTCAGGGAAGAGATTACCATGGAAAGAAGAAAGGGAGAATCAAAGGAAAGGGCCAAGTAGGATGTGGCAGACAGAGTTGAGAGTAATCAAGGAGAGAAAGGCATAGATAAAGAGTCACCCAGATAGCAACAAATAAACTTATAGGCATAGAAGACTCCTTTCTATTGGTGAAATTTGGGAGAGGAAGAGGTCCAGGACTACATGGGCAGGAGTATAAGAAATGGGGATAAAAATGGAAAGGACATCTGGGCATGACCTAGGAGGAGGTAGGTAGGCATTAATGATGTTTTGTTGGTTTTTTTGATAAGTCAATGGGATTAAGTGACTTGCCCAAGGTCACACAACTGGGTAATTATTAATTGTCTGAGACTGGATTTGAATTCAGGTCTTCCTGGTTCTAGGGCCAGTGCTCTATCCACTGCACCACCTAGTTGCCCCTTGTGGGCATTAATGATGAAGAGAGCATTGTACTTGATTCCAGATCCAGTCTCAGATATTTTCAAGCTGAATGGTCCCCAGTCAGTCATTGAAGTGCTTTCAATCTGTTTCCCTTTTGTAAGAAGTTGGAGGAGGCCATAGATTTATTAGCCTCTATGGTATCTAGATTCTATGAATTATGGATTATGAAAAAGGGGAGGATTGGTTAGACATTGTGGGCATTGAGATGAGAGGAGAAAGAGAGGGAGGGAGGGAGGGAGGGAGGGAGGAGAGAGAGAGAGAGAGAGAGAGAGAGAGAGAGAGAGAGAGAGAGAGAGAGAGAAGAAGGAGAAGGAGAAGGAGAAGAGGAAGAAGAAGAAGAAGAAGAAGGAGAAGAGGAAGAAGAAAAAGAAGAAGAAGAGGAAGGAGAAGAGGAAGGAGAAAAAGAAGAAGAAGAAGAAGAAGGAGAAGAGGAAGAAGAAAAAGAAGAAGAAGAAGAAGAGGAAGGAGAAGGAGAAGAAGAAGAAGAAGAGGAAGGAGAAGGAGAAGAAGAAGAAGAAGAAGAAGAAGAAGAAGAAGAAGGAGAAGAAGGAGAAGAAGGAGAAGAGGAAGGAGAAGAAGAAGAAAAAGAAGAAGAAGAAGAAGAAGAAGAAGAAAAAGAAGGAGAAGAAGAAGAAAAAGAAAGAGAAGAAGAAGAAGAAGAAGGAGAAGAGGAAGGAGAAGAAGAAGAAAAAGAAGAAGAAGAAGAAGGAGAAGAGGAAGAAGAAAAAGAAGGAGAAGAAGAAGAAAAAGAAAGAGAAGAAGAAGAAGAAGAAGGAGAAGAGGAAGGAAAAGAAGAAGACAGTGACAGAGACAGAAAATGAGAGAAAGCAGGATAGAAGAGCTATGAGGAAGGAAGTGATATACAAGGAGAGAATGACTTGAAAAGGGAGATGCAGAAGAGTCAACTTGATCATAGAGATGAGATGGAGAGGGAAAGTGCTGCCCTAGAAATGTTGACAGAGGTTTTCAAACACATGGAAGAGGAGTAGAGGTAAAGATCCAAAAGGAAGAAGGGAATTGAGAAGGAGAAGGAAGAAAACAAACATTTAAATGCTTACTATATATCAGACATTGTGTTTAGTGCTTCGCAAATATGACTTCATTGTATCCCCAGAATATCCCACAGTCCTAGGTTAGAATTAAGAAAACTGAAGCTCACAGTTTGTGACCAGGCCTAGCTAATAATAAAGATCAGATACTGGATTTGAACTCAGATCTTACTGACTACATATCTGGCACCATTTATACAACACTAGGTTGATGATTCAAATTCAAATTCCTCTGGTCACACTCTCTCTGTGTCTCTGTGTAGATCATTCTTCTAGTCTCATCTGAGGACATGTCTGAGACCAAATCAGGGTTTCTGGGGTTGAAGGAGAAAGGAAAAATATATTACGTGTTATTGGGATATAAGGAGAGAGACTGAAATAGAAACAGAAGTCTGCGAATTCAGAGAGACAGAATGAAAGCACTAGTGTGGAAAGAGGTACAGGAGAAAGTCAAAGGGCAGCAATATCAGTGTACTGTGAGAAGAAAAAGGCCAAAGGATAGGAGACAAGAAGAACTGAGAGGGGAGGGGAGAAGGGAGTGACAGAGAGAGAGACAGAACTCAGAAATGGAAATAGAGAAACGAAGGTGACAATCGCTTTTTAAATGGAAAGGAGAGGGTGAATGAAGATAACCCTCTGTGGAGGGGAAGGGGGTGACCAACAGAAGTCTGGGATAAGAATAGAGGGATGAGACAAAAAGACATGAGAAAAGTCACCTGAGAATGGGTCAAAAGGTGAAGCTGACCCAGTGTTACTTTGGGTAGACCTTTATATTTGAATTTACGTTGATTTCAGTTTTGTTTCACTGTCCTTGGGAGTCTGGGCATTCATTTAAATTCTCAGCCATAGTTTCCAAACCTAAAAAAGTGCTTTTATTTCTTAGAGACTAATTCACTTCCAGGTATACATTTATTATCTTATAAATGATGCAAGGAGATAGAGGGGAAAGATTATTGATGAGAGGAAATAGGAAGAGAACACTAAGGTAAGGTAAGAAGAAGTTTTAGGTCCTTGCAGAGAGAGAAGGAGAAAAGGTAATCCTGGGATAAGAGAGAAGCAATTGATATGGGGGGGTGCAAAGGAAAGAGAAAGAATATTTATAGAAGAAGGGAGAGAGACAAAGGGAAGTGATGATATATAATGAGAGGAAAAAACAGAGGAAAGAGGCTACTAAGGTGGAATGGGGAGGAAAAGACAAAGAAAAGGCTTCAATAAACATGAGAGGAGAACAAAAGCAATATTAATACTACAGATGGAGGAAATAAGGTAGGGAACATTGGAAGTAGGGGACAAGGCAGACAGTAGAACCAAAGAAGTGGTTGGGCAAGCACTAAGGAAAAGAAAAGGAAGAAATGAGACTATTTTGGATAGGGAATGGGAAGGGAACACTGTAGCTAGACACAAACAGAAGGGAACATTAACAAGAAGAGGAAAACAGGAGAGAAAGACAGAGACAGAAAGAGAAAGAGACAGAGACAGAGAGACTGAGAGAATAAATGTAAAGGAGGACTAGTAAGATGAGGGAGAACCAAGGGGAAGAGATTATTGGGAAAGGAGGGGGGGGTCAAAAGAAGGGAACAAGGGGAACAAGGGGAGGGTGAATGAAGATACCACAGAAGGGAAAAGGGGACAATAAGAAGAGAATGATATACATACAGGGAAAGGGACAAAGAAAAAGAAGGAAGAGGTATTAAAGAGAGAAAAAGAAGTAAGTAACCTTGAAAGGAAAGGCTGGAATGAGGACACAGGCAGGGAACATAGGAGATATGGGGAAAAGGAAGATAGCACTAACAAGAGGAGAAGGAAAAGAGAAAATGACAAGGAGGAATAGGGATGGGGAGGAGGAGAGAGTCTAAGGGAATCGAACATGCACCAAAGGGGAGTCAAGAAGAGACTATAGGAAATGGTGGGGGCTTCCAATGGGAAGAGGAGGAAGGAACCATTAGGGACAATGGAAAAAGGTGAAAGGAAATTGGAAGGCATTATTAGAACTGGAACATGGGGAGAATTAAAAGGAATGATCCACTGATCATATCATTACGGAGGGGGGGTATAGTACCACTAGGGGGCAGAGTGACAAAAGGAAAAGAATGCTGGCAGGGAGGAAACAGATGACAAGGCAGGAGGACACTGAACATCTGTGAGGAATGCAGAGTGTGTTGGTGGGAGGAGAAGCAATGGCTGAAGAGCAAAGAGAGCTCTTGTTAAGTGGGCAGTGCTAGGAGATGCCTGGTCACTGTGCAGACTGTCCAGTGAGGCAGGAGGGTGCCACATCTACACCTCATCCAGGTGGAGGGAAGAAAGGCAGAATTGGGACCAGTGAAGAGAGGGTGGGACAACAGAGGCAGCCAGAGGTCATTCTGGCCAGAGCCAGCTTGGAGTGGAGTCCTGCCTCACAAACTCAGTGTTGTGTGACCCTGGGAACCTTAGCTTCTTCTCTTTAAAATAATGCTCTTATATTAAAAGACCTTTAAGGTAATTTAAAGCTCTACAATTCTATAATTTTGTGATGAGGATGGGGGAAGGGGAGGAAAGAAATGCCATTTGAGGGGCAGCTAGGTGGCTTAGTGGATAAAGCACTGGCCTTGGTGTCAGGAGTACCTGGGTTCAAATCCAGTCTCAGACACTTAATAATTACCTAGCTGTGTGTGACCTTTGGCAAGCCACTTAACCCTGTTTGCCTTGCAAAAAAAAAAAAAAAAACCTAAAAAGAAGAAATGCCATTTGAAGGAATATTACATTAAAGAGACAGACTGAGGCAAAGACAGAGTGAGACAGAGACTGAGAGACATATGGTTGAGGCAGTTTGTTCTCCTAGTATATAAGGCATGATGGTTGGAGTCAGGAGGACCTGAGTTCTAATGCTGACTTTCAAACCTACTTGCACTGTGTCCCAGACCAGGTCTCTTTAACTATCTAAGCCTCAGTTTATTTTGCTCTCAGAATTTAGGATTAGACTCAATTCACACTTAAGATTCCTTCCAGCTCAAAACCTATGATCTATAAGTAACAGAAAGAGAAGGAAAAGGCTTAATGATACTACATATGTGCCAGAGAGACTGTAAAAGCCGCTAAAGGCTTCTGGGGAGTGAAGAAGCAGGATTAGTCCCACTGTGTAGAAAGGAGAGGTGGAGAAAGGAACAGCATTGTCTATAGGGGATGAAAGGTGGAAGACAGAAGGAAGAGTTTTTGGGATAAGCCAATTTGGGGAAGAGAATGTAAAGAAAGAGAGAGAGAAAGAGAGAGGAGTAAGGCTACCAGGTAATTTGACAGGTAGGGAGAGAGGAAATAGACTGCTGTGATGGGTAACAAAAGGTAGAGCAGAGGTAGCTAAAGGACCCAGTGTGAGGATGAAGATGATAGACCAGGAGGCAGTTCATTGCCAGAGCCAATAGAAGGTTGCATTTGGAGTCAAATCACCCTGAATTAACAACTTGCTTTTGAAAATTATCAATTGGACAAGTCTCTTAACTTTTCTTAGTTTGAAGTTTCTCCTTTAAAGAAAAGATAGAGGTGGAATTGGCCACAAAAGGAGACCTTCCAGTTGGATGATCCTATCAGAGATAAAGAGAGAAGGACAAGTGCCATGGAAGTGGATGAGCAGGAAAGAGAAAGTGGGAAGAGACCCAGGGAATAGCCTGGCATGGATGGTGTACAAGACTGAGTCTCCTATCAATCAGAGAATGGTAAGTACAGTCAAACCGATATGAGTTCCAACTTCTTTTGCTGTGTGGCCCTGGGAATGTACCTTAAACTCTCAGACTCAGTTACCTCTTCAGTAAAAAGACATTTTTTAACTTTATGTCCTCTCAGACCCTTTCAACTTCTCCAAGATTCTAAACCTTACCAAGAGAGAAGACAAAGGCTACTTGTTTTCGGGGTAGAGTCAGAGAGATTGAGATTGAGGGAAAAGATTGAGGAGGGGAGAGAAATGCAGGACAAGTAGCACTACAGATAAAGGAAATGAAGGAGCCCAGTGGTGATTCAGGGAGATAGAGTGAAGACTAATCAGGTTGAGAGAGATAGATACACAGATATAAATGGAGTCAGAGATGGAAAAAGAGAAAGAAGACTCTTTGGTTAGGGGGAGCTAAGACTTCTAGGGTAGAGCCAATGATGTAAAGCTAGCCTGTTCCTATAGCTTTTCCCTACCCAATGTTAATTGAAGGCTCTACACAGACATTAAAATCTACAGATCTCATAAAAAAAAGATTGGAACAAGTTTTCAACTGTAGACATTGTGGAGGATCATCTTCAGTGATACAGTCATACAGAGGTTGTGACTTGCCAAGAGGCACAGGTTGCTTGTAAATAAATATCTGAGGCTGCACGTGAACTTGGATTTTCCCAGTACTCTCCCCAAGACACAAGCAGTGGCCCTGGAGGGTGGATGACTTAAATCCAAATCCTCCCCCCCAAACTATCTAAATCACTTTGTGCAGACCACTTCTCCTTTATCACTCTTTGATTCTTTCTTTTAAGGTTTTTGCAAGGCAAATGGGGTTAAGTGGCTTGCCCAAGGCCACACAGCTAGGTAATTATTAAGTGTCTGAGGCTAGATTTGAGCTCAGGTACTCCTGACTCCAGGACCTGTGCTCTATCCACTGTGCCACCTAGCCGCCCCTGGTTCTTTCTTCCTAAAATGATGATCCTGTACTCAGGGTCCTCGAAGGACAGGTTAAAACCAATTTGGGGGGAGGGGGAGGGAAGAAAAGCCCAGCTGGAAAGCTAACGGGAGGTGCAGGGAAAGCCAGTGCAGCCCAGCTTCTGGCAACTAGACAGCAGTCCAAGTTAACAGCAGCTAGATAGTTGGCCAGTAGGGAGGGTCCCAACCCCTGACAAAGTCTGAACCCTGGGAATACCAGGACAAAAGACAAGACTGGGCTGGAAACAACCCAGTGCATAAGTAGAACCTTAACATAAAAGAGTAAACAAACCTCTGCATAGGTAACATCTTGGCCATTGATGAGCCAGGGATAAGATCCCAGCCTGTGCACAAAAAGCTCAGAATAATATTCTCTATACCTCAGGAGCAGAGCTAGCAATGAAAATGAGCAAAAAAATGAAAGAGCACTAACCATAGGAAGCTATTATGCAGATAGAGAGGAAAATGCTATCTCAGAAGAAGCAAGCAGTCACAAATTGCCTATATGGAAAGTCTCAAAGGAGTCTATAAATTGGACTCAAATCCAAAGCCTCATAGAGGAGATTAAAAAAAGAATTTAAAAATCATAGAAGAGAAGAAGAAAAATAGTTCAGGGGAGCTAGATAAGGAAGAGACCAGGGTATGAGAGGCAGAGGTCTAGCACCACTGAAGGGAGAACAGGAGAAGGAGAGATACAGAGAGAATAAAGAATAAATATGTATCTGGGAGAGAGCAAGAGGAAAGGGATCATTAGGAAGAAAGTAAGGGAGACAAAAAGTAGGAAACATGGGAAATAACATTTATAGACAAGCAGGATACCACTAAAGATGGAAGGGTGAGACAAGAAGGAATCAATATGGAAATGGAAGAGAGAAAAAGAAAAAAAACTGATGGGTATTAAGCAAAGAAAAAAAGGCAAGGGGCCCTTGTGAAAGGAAGGAAAACAAAGGTAAGGGAGCATGTGGAATGGGGGGGGGGGGGAAGAAGGAAGAGAGCCCTGAGGAAAGGAGAATGGACAACGTGATCTCTCTGCCTCTACCACAATATCAAGGATGAAATGTGATGGGGGTAGTCTAGCAAATGGACCACTGATCAGGGAGAAAGAAGAGAAAGAAAGAAGGAAGGGACCTTTGGGAAAAAGGAACTGAATTAAAGAATAGGACAAGACCATTGGTGTTGCATTGGGGGAGGGAGAAGGAAGATACCCTTAGGGAAGCTAGAAAAAAGGGAGAAGAAATGGGAAAGCATCTCTGGAAATGGGGTAATGGGAGAAACAAGGGGAAAGAACCATTGTTTAGGAGGAAAAAGGGGAGAGAGAAAGAGGAAAGGGACCATTGGAAAAAGAGTGAGGGAAAGGGATGATTGTAAAAAGGAGAGTAAGGAAAACTGCTAGACTAGAAGATAGATGTTGCTGTGGTGGAAACTGAAAATACCATTAGGGAGGGAAGAAAAAAAATGAGAGGAAATGAGAAAGGAATCCCTGGAAATGGGTCATAGGGAGGGGACAAATGGAAAGAATTACTATTTAAGAACAAGAGGGAGGAAGAAAGAAAGAGGGAAGAAACTTTTGGAAAAATAGGAAAAGGTGGTGGCAAAAGGAGAAGATAAGGGAATGGGGATTGGGGGAGAAGGAAGATACCATTTGAGAAGGTAGGAAAAAGTAAGAAGAAGCAGGAGAGTATGACTGGAAATGAGACTTGGGGAGAGACAAAAGGAAAGAACCACTGAGTAAAAAAGAAAAGAGAGAGAGAAAGAGAACTAGGACCACTGGAAAGAGTGGAATGAAGAAAAGTACAGGACCAGACCATTGTTGTTGCAGGGAGAAGGAGAAAGAAGATATCATTATCGAGGATAGAACAAAAGAGAGAGAGAAAAAAAGGGAAAACATCATTGGATATGGGATTGGGGAGAAAGAAAGGGAAAGAACCACAGTTGAGAAAGAAGAGGAATAGAGAGAGAAAGGGAAAGAACCATAGTTTAGGAAGAGAGGAAGAGGGAAGAAGCCATTGGAAAAACAGGAGAGGGGAGAGGCAAAGGGAAGAGAATGGGGAATGGGGGAAAAGCAAGATGCCATTAGGGAAGGGAGAACAAATAGGAGTGCATCAGTTCAAATGACACAAAAGGAAAGATAAGGGGAAAGAACTGATGTATAAGAAGAAGAGGGAGAAAAAAAGAAGGAAAGGACCTTTGGAAAATGGGGAGTGAGGAAAACAAGGGTGGGAACTATAAGTGCTGTAAGAGGAGGGAGAAATATGCTACCATTAGGGAAGGTATTTTAAAGTAAGAGAAACCAGGAAGGAGTCACTGGAAATGGAACTTGAGGAGAGACAAAAGTGAACAACTACTGAGTAAGAAGAAGAGGGAGAGAGAAAGGAATATGAGAAAAACAAGAGAGGGGAGAGGCAAGGGGAAAAGGTCAGATAGGTTGGGGATTGATGAAGAAGGAGGGGGAGGAAAAAAGTGAGTAGAAATGGGAAGGCATCCCTGGAAATAGAATATGGGAGAGACACAGGGAAATAACTACTATTTAGGAAGTAAAGGGAGGAGAAAATGGCAAGGAGCCTATATCATAGGTGTTGGGGGGGCAGTATGGAGAAGGAAGACACCATTTGGGAAAGTGGAGAAACTTGAGAGACCAGTAGAAGAAGGGTTATGAGAGAAACAACAGGACTAAAAGTGTTGGGGGAGGGAGACGGAGGATACCATTAGGGAGGACAGAAATGGGAAGGCATCATTGGAAATGGGTCTTGGGGGATAGATAAAGGGAAATAACCACTGAGTAAGAAGAAAGACAGAGGAAGATGGAACTGACTGCTGCAAAGAGGGGAGAGAGGAAAACAATGGGAGAAGACCAATGGTGATGTGGGGAGAGGGAGCAGGAAGAAACCATTGGGATGGATAAAAATAAAATAAGAAGAAATTGGAAGGCATCACTTAAAAATGGTTTATGGGAGAGAGAAAGGGAATGATCCAGTGTTAAGAAGATGAGAAAAATATGTGAGGATATGTGAAGACATTATTGGAAATGGTACATGATGAGAGACAAAAGGAAAGAACCAGTGTTTAGAGAGAGAGAGAGAGAGAGAGAGAGAGAGAGAGAGAGAGAGAGAGAGAGACAGGCACTGGAAAAAGGGGAGAGAGGAAAAGAATGGGACACAGCAATAGGTGCTGCTAAAGATGGAGACTGAAGATACCATCAGGAAGGAAAGAAAATTTGATCTCAAAATATGATCTTTCAAAACGAAACAAGAAGAGAGAAAAGGAGAAAGAATCAATGTTTAGGAAGCAGAGGGAGAGAGAATGAAGGAAAGGCCCTTTGGAAAATGAGGAGTGAGGAAAACAAGGCATGAGACCATGGAGGAGGAAGAAAAGAAGGAGGAGGAGAAGGAGAGAAAGAACAATGGAATCAATGGAAGAAGTGGAATGAAGAAAACTACAGTACCAGATCATTGGTATTACAGGGGGAAGGAGAAGAAAGATGCTTTTATCCAGGATAGAACAAAAGTGAGAAGAAATGGGAATGCATCACTGAAAATGGGGAAAGCATTAAGACAAAAGAACTACTATTTAGGAAGGAAAGGGAGAAAGAAAGAGGGAAGGGAGAAAAATGATGGGTTAGATGATTAATTTTGTTAGGGGAGGGAGATGGAAGATACTATCAGGAAGTATAGAAAAAATGAGAGGGAATGGGAAGCCATCACTGGGAAGGGGATATGTGGAGAGAAAGAGACAGAAAGAGGCCATAAATGGAAAGTACCACTAGAAACAAGGGATAACCAGAGGAAAGTGTCTTGTCAATGAAAGAGGCAAACAAAGAGAAGAGAGAAAGGATAATAAGGGGATGGAGAAGGAACATACTACTAAAGAAAGGACCAGAAGGATTAAGAAAATGAGAAGGAACTGATAAAGATAGAGGTAGAAGGACAAAGAACAAAAAAGCATTGTGCATTAAGGATAGAAAAAGAGGCAAGGGACCCCTGAGAAAGGAAAAAGAGAAATTCCCTACAAGGAAAATAGCATAGGAGATGAGGGAGGAAGAAAGTACGGTTAGAAGGAAAAGGAAGAGTGAAAACAAAAATATGGACAATGATAGGGAGGACAGTCTAAAGCAGGGATGGAAAACCTTTTTTATTTTCTCCCAAGGGCCATTTGGATATTTATAACATCATCTGAGGACCATACAAAATTATCATCTTTAAAGTTAGCCTGTTATATTTGGTCAAACATTCAATTAATTCACCCCCAAAAAGTTCCTAGATTAATTATTTCAAGTCTCACCTGTGGTTTCCCTGGCAACACCAGACAAAATGATTTCTAGGGCTTTATGTAGCTGGTAGGTCAGACATCCCCAGTCCCTGGTCTAACAGAGTGGACCATCATCAGGGAGAAGGGAAAGAGAACAGACTATTTAAAAATGGGAATGAGTAAGACAAATGGAGGAGACTATAGGGCTGAAGAGGAGGAGGAGGGTACTATTAAGGAGGGTAGAAAAAGGTGATAAAAATGGCACCCCTGGAAATGGGATGTAGTGCTGAATCCAAAGAGCGAGATGGAGACCAAAATTTGATAAATTTAGAGATCTTTAATTTCCTGGGGACTGCCTGGAGATGAAGCGTACCCAAATCAGACAGTACCTGAGTGTTCTCGGGATAGGGTTTTTCTAGTGTTTTGAGGAGGGGTACTGAGAGCAAGTAGGAGACAGAAGCAAAGACAGCAGTTAGATATGTTTTCTTGTCATACTACTACAAACATATGTAAACATATGGCTCAGTAAAGATAGGGGACTAGACAGAGTGGGAAAGGGTCAGGGTCTTTGTGTTATGTCTAAACATGTTTCCTGAGATGAGGGAGGCTTCCCACAGGTTTGAGGGAGTGAAATTTACTATCTTATGGTTCCAGCCACATCTGGGGAAGGTAAGACTGTCCTGGGAGGAAGCAGGAATTTTACAGAAATAGCAAGATAATTAGGCTAACAAGGGTGCTTTGTGAATCTTAGACAAATTTATTGTATATCTGTGACCCCCAGAGTCAAGCATTTGGGTCCTGTCCGATTATTTTCAGACCCAAAGGCACCTAGCCAAAGTTATATTTCTGAGGAGTTTCTTGGGGCCCAGAAAGGTGTCAAGGGCCCCTTCTATACAGGGATTACACAAGTATTGATATTGTACTTCAGTGGGAAGAGGCAGAGAAGGAACCACTGATTAGGAAGAAGAGAGAGGCAGAATGAGGGAAGGGAACATTGGAAATAGAAGTGTAGGAAGAGACCAATGGAAGAGACCATGGAGAATGGTTATAGAGGGAGAAGGAAGATACCATTAGGGAGGGAAGAAAAGTGAGAGGCAAAGATAAGGTATGACTGGAGATGGGTGCAAACTGACAAAAGGAAAATAACACTGAGATAAAGAAAATGGAGAAAACTAGGAAGCAATATATTGAGAATATCTGGGAGAAATACAGAAAAGAAAGAAGAGTGTGTTTGTGGGAGAGGAGCCAGTGTCCAAAGAGCATGTGTAAAAAGCACTTGCTAATGAGGGAGTACTTTGTAGAAACTTGGTCACTGTTCAGACTGTCCAAAGAAACAGGAAAGAAGAGCAGGCAGGACAGAGAAGTAGGGCTTATGGAGAGTCAGGAGGCAGGCCAGATTGAAGTAGAGTCCTGCCTCAAAAACCTGACAAGTCATATAGCATCTGATTTAAAACTTAATAAATTCTATGGTTGAATAGGAAAGAAGAGGATAGTCCTTTGGGATTGGGGGCCAAGGAGGAGAGAGATACTGTGAGAAGGAATATTCCATTAAATAAAAAGAGACAGATAGCCAGAGACAGAAATGTAGAGAAATAAGGAAGAAACTCTACAGAATTGGGATAGTGATGGTGGTGCTTGGAGTCAGGAGGACCTGGGTTCAAATGCTCACTTACAAACCTATTTGTTCCGTGTCCAGTTTGGATAGAAGGGAGAAGGAGTGAGACAATGAAAAGGAACTGATGTGAATAGAGGGAGAGGAACAAAGAGAAAAATAAACCATTGTGTATTAAGTAGGGAAAAAGAGGCAAGGAATCATTAGGAAAGGTAAGTGAGAAGCACGGAGACAGATTATTATGTATAGGTTAAGAGTAAGTGGGGAAGAGACCTAGGGAAGGGTCCACTGGGCATGGATGGTGGGAAACAGAGAGAGCAAGTCTCTTCCCAAGCATAGCATGGAAAATAGAGTCAAAGCAATGTGCATTCAAATTCCTCTTGCAAATTTATTGTGTGGCCCTTGTCACATCTCTTAAACTCTAAAACTCAGTTTCCTCTTCTGTCAAAAGACATAGGTGGACTTTATAGACTCTCAGACCCATTACAGCTTTCTAAAATTCTGTTTTATCAAGAAAGAAGAGAAAGACTGCTTGGTATTGGGGAAGAGACAGACAAAATGAGTTTGAAGGAAAAGGCTTCTGAGAAGAGGAGAGAAATGCAGGGAAAGGACTACCATGGACAGAGGAAAGGAAACATCAAATTAAGGGGCAAAAACAGGATCTGGAGAGGTAGAGTGAAGCTAGTCCAGTAGAGAGAGGCAGCAACAGAGACACAGACATGACTCGTAGAGACTCATTCCTTGTTAATGGTGGAGTTAGAGAGGGAAGAGACCACTGTACCAGTGTGTGAGAGGCAGAGGTCCAGGCAGGACCACAGGGGAGGGAGGGGAAGAAGGAGGAATCAAAGAGGAGAGGAAAGGACACCTGAGGACTGGGCTGGGGGGGGGAGCAGGAGACAGCTGGGCATTATTGATGGAGAAAGCAGTGCACTTGGGTGCAGGTTCTGCCTCAGACATTTTCAAGTTGCAATATCCTCCTCCAGTCATTGAGGGTCTTTCAGCTTCTGTTTCCTTTGTTATAAGATGTTGAGTGGGGAGGAAGATGGGTTGGACTTAATGGCCTCTAAGGTCTCTTCCTGTTTTAAAATACTAAGTGATGGATGGGAGAAGGAATGCCCTCAGGGGACTGAGATGAGTGGAAAGAGAAAACCAGAAGGCTTCTGAGCAGGGCAAAGTTACACAAGGAATGGACAAAGGAGAGAGAGAGAGAGAGAGCTGGAGAGGGAGAAGGAGAAGAGATCACTTGAAAATATAAATGAAATAGAAAGGGAAAGTGCTACTAGAGAATTGTTGGCAGAGCTTTTGATTCACTGTGGGCAGATCTAGAGGGAAGATGGACTAGGGAAGGAGAAGGAAGGAAAGAAGTGTTTATGAAGTCCTACTGTGTATGATCTCCAGTACAGTCTTTAGAAGTAGGTACTATCCTTATTTTCATTTCACAGTTTAGTAAACTGAATCACACAGAGGGTTTTTTAAATGTGTCCAGATAGTAAATGTCTGAGACTGGATCTTCACTCGAATTCAGACCCTAGACTCTGACCACCATTGTCCCCAGAGCCTAGATGACTTGAGCTCCAAACCCCAAAATGATCTCTATATCTCTGGGCAGATCACTTTCACTCATTCTCAGTCTTTTCTTAGTTTCAGCTTCCTCCTCTCTAAAATTATTACATAGTATCCAGAGGTCTCTGCACACACTTCCAAGACCAAATCTGTGAATCTTGGATTAAAGGAGAAAGAAGAAAAATGTCACTTGTTATTGTAATAGGGAAAGAGAGAGTGAAACAGAGACAAGAGCCTTGTGATGAGATCAGAGAAACAGGGGGAGGGGACTAGGGTGGAAAGAGGAGAGTGAAGGAACACCAATGTATTACTTGGAGAGAGAGATGGAACAATGGAAAGAGAGAGAGGTAAAATTAGAGGGAAGGGAGACATAATCTTACTTAGAGATAGAGATAGAAAGAGAGAAAAACCAATGTCCTTTAAATAGATAGGAGGAGAGGATGGAGAAATCTTTGTAGGGGGGGTGGTGGTTAAAAGACTGAAGTCAGGGACCAGAGCAGAAGGATTCAGCAAGGCCTGAGAAGAGTCAGGAGGCAGACAAGGCTCCCCAGTGCATCAACCTGGTAGGAATTGGGAGGGGAATTTCACATCGACACCTGATCCATACTATCTGGTGAAGGAAGGGAAGGTAGAAGGAAGAAAGGGGAAAAAATGAGATCAATGGGGAGGGAGTGGACAGCCAGGGGTCATTCTGGCCACAGCCATGTCCTTGGGGTCAGGTTGACCTGCAGTGCAGACCTACCTCACAAACTTAGAGCTGTGTGACCCTGGGTAAGTCACTTAGACTTTGATTTAAACCTTAGTTTCATCTCCTTTAAAATAATCTTGAACTCAAAGACCTTTAAGCATTTTTTCTAGCTCAAAATGCAATGGATGAATTGAGAAAGAAGAGGAAAAAGCTCTTAGGATTGCCAAAAGAGGAGAGAGAGAGAGACAAAAGGAAAATTCCATTAAAGAGAGACAGAGATAGAGAGAGACAAAGAGACACAGATAAAAGGAAGGGGCAATAGAGAATTGGGATAGTGATGGTGATGCTTGGCATCAGGAGGATCCAAGTTATAGTACTGACATACAAACCTATTTGCTCTTTGATCTAGAGCAGGTCTCTTTAACTATCTAAGCTTCAGTTTTTTTTTTTCTGGTCTCAAAGTCGGGGTTAGACTCAGTTCATCCTTAAATTTCTTTCCAGCTCTAAATATATGATTCCGTAAGTGACAGAAAGAGGACAAAAATGACAAATGGTCTTGTTATGGTGGCAGAGAGTCTGTAATAGCTTCAAGGGCTTCTGGGAAGTGAAGCCATGAAAAAAGAGCTGGACTATCCCCATTGTGTACAAAAGATAGGTAGAGAATGAAATGTAATGGACAATAGGGATTGAGAGGGGGAAGACAGAAAGAAGAGCATTTGGGGTAGGCCAGTTCTGGGGGAAACAAAGAGAGAAACAAAGAGATGGGGGGAAGGCTACATGGTAATTGGACAGTCAGGGAAAGTGGGAAGAGACCACTGTAGAGGGTGGGGAGAGGCAGAGAAGAAGGAACTAAAGGACCTAGTAAGGGGGCACATCTGAGGATGAAGGGGATAGGAGGGGGGGCAGTTCATTGCCAGAACCAATAGAAGGTTGATTTATAGTCAAATCGTCCAGAGTTAACAATCTTCTTCAGAAAATTACTAGTTGGTCAAGTCACTTAAGGTTTCCTCACTTTGAATTTTTTCCTTTAAAGATGGAAATGGGGGGGGTGCAGCTAGGTGGCACAGTAGATAGAGCACTGGCCTTAGAGTCAAGAGGACCAGAGTTCAAATCCAGCCTCAGACACTTATTAATTACCTAGCTGTGTGACCTTGGGCAAGTCATTTAACCCCATTGCCTTGCAAAAACCAAAAAAAAGATATGGAAATGGAGTTGACCACAAAGCATCCCTTCCATTTCGATGATCTTATCAGTGATGAAAAGAGAAGGGCAAGTCTGATGGTAATAGATCAAAGGGGAAGGGAACCCTGGGAATTGTCTAGGAATGCAACGGGGCATTAATGATGAAGAGAGCAATGCATTTGAGTCCAGAGTTATTTTCAAGCTGTATTATTAGCCTCAGCAAGTAACTGAAAGTCTCTCAGACTCAGTTTCTTCTTCTGTAACATCTTGGGAGGTTGGACTTGAGGGCCTCTAAGGTTCCTTCCAACTTTAAAATTCTATGAATGTTGGAGAGATTAAGTTAAGCACTCAGTATATTGAGATGGTAAGAGAGAGACTTAGAAGACCACTGAGGAAGGGAGAGATGCAAAGGGAATGGAGAGAGAGAGAGAGAGAGAGAGAGAGAGAGAGAGAGAGAGAGAGAGAGAGAGAGAAGGAGCTGGAGAAGGAGAGTGGAAGGTCCACTTGTCTATGAGAGGGAGATAGAGATGTAAAGTGCTACCATAGAATTTTTGACACAGGATTTTAACCACAAGAGAGAGGAGTAGAGGGAGAGTCAAAGGGAAGAAGGGAGGGAAGGGGAAGAAAGGAAAGAAAGAAGCATTGAATATATGGCTGCCATGTGTCAGACCTTGTCCCAACTGCTTTACAATGTTATCCCATTTGATCTTCACAAAATCCCTCAGGAGTAGGTGCTATCATCCCCATTCTAGAGTTTAGGAAATTGAGTCTCACAGAAGTTGTGACTTGCCGAGAGGCATAGTTAACTCATTAATACATATCTAAGGCTGAACTGGAACTCAGTTCTTCCTGATACCCCAGCCCAGTACTCTCTCCAACATACAAGCAGTGTCCCTGGAGGCTGTATGACTTGAATCTAAACCCCCCTTCCCAAACTATCTTGATCACTCTGTCCAGATCACTTCTCTTCTTTCACTCCCTGTTTTTTCCTCTTTAAAATGATGATCCGAGGGCAGCTAGGTTGCGCAGTGGATAAAGCACCAGCCCTGGAGTCAGGAGTAACTGGGTTCAAATCCGACCTCAGATACTTAATAATTATCTAGCTGTGTGGCTTTGGGCAAGCCACTTACTCCCATTGCCTTGCAAAAACCTAAAAAAAATGATGGTCCTGTACTCAGGGTCCTTTAAGGACAGGTTAAGACCACATCCAGGATTCTGAGATTGAAGGAGAAAGAAGAAAAATATGACTTGGCGCTAGGATAAAGTGAGAGAGATTGAAATAGAGAAAATCATCCTTGCAGAGATCAGAGATCTCGAGGGAAGGGACTATTATGGAAAGAGGAGAGGGAGAAAGTCAAAGGGAAGGGATGCCAATGGATGCTGGGTAGAGAGAGACCAAAAGGTAGGAGACTGAAAAGCAGTTGGAGTGATGGGGGATGTCAGGTGAAGGACAGACAAGAGTCAGAGGGAGAAAGGACAAATAGTTTTTGTTAAATAGAAAGGAGATGGAGAATGAAGAAAGACTCTAGTGGGAGGGATTGAGTGAAAGACAGACGTTTGGCACCAGAACAGAGATGAAATGGAGAGAAATATAGGGCGGGAAAAGCCAAATGGGTATGGGCCATACTGGAGAAGCCAACAACATGTCACACTAGATACAACTTTGTACTTGAATTTACATCAACTTGAGTCTGAATTTTGCCTCAGACATTTTCTTTTTGTCTGGAAAATCACTTAACTTCTAAGTCACAGTTTCCAACCGTGAAAAAAGTGGCTCTGTCAGAACCACTAATTCTCTTCCAGGTATAAATCTCTGGTCTTCTAAGTGAGGAAAGGAGATATGGGGGGAAAGATCATTTGTCAGGGGAAAGAGGAAGAGACACTGGGGAAAGGGGAGTAAAAAAGGAAAGAGGAGCTTACATGGTCCTTGGGGAGAGACAAAGAGAATAGCTCTTCATAAGATACAGGAAAAGTTTGTGACTAGAGCAATTGGGATGGGGGGAAAGCAAAAGAGCATTGGCAAGAAAGGAAGGAAAGTAAAAAGAGAAAGTCATTTTGGATGAACAAAGAGAAACAGAGGGAAGAGGCTACCAAAATTGGATGAAGGGAGAAGTAAAAGGAAGAACTGAATCAACATGGGGAAGAGAAACAAAGTAAAGGCACTACAAGGGAGGAAAGAGATGGAGGAAATAAGGGATGAGACTATTGGCAATAGATTACCGGGCAGACAGTGGAACCCAAGAAATGATTGGGCAGGGTCTAGGGGAAAGAAGAAGAAACAAATGGAAAAGACTACTTGGGAAAGGGGAAGGGAAGGGACTCCTGGGGTGGTGTCAAAAAATAGAAGGTACCACTGAGGAGTATCAAGAAGAGAGGAGGAGGAGGAGAATTGGATGGGAGAAAGAACCAGAGAGAGAGAGAGAGAGAGAGAGAGAGAGAGAGAGAGGGAGAGAGAGAGAGAGAGAGAGAGAGAGAGAGAGAGAGAGAGAGAGAGAGAGAGAGAGAGAGAGAAGTCAACTGGGATGGGCTAAACTGTGGAAACCAACTGGATGTTATATTAGATACAGTTTTTTTTTTTACTTGAATTGAGATTGATTTGAGTTTGAATCTTGACTCAGACACTTTCTTTGAGAATCTGGGAAATCACTTAACTTCTCTCTATTTCAGTTTCCAACCCTAAAAAAGTAGTTATATTTCATAACTTCTAATTCGTGTCTTCTGAATGATGGAAAAAGATGTAGGGAAAAATTAAATTGGTCAAGGGAAAGAGGAAGAACCTACTGGAGAAAGGGGAGGAAAGACTTGAAAGACAACTTATTTGGTCCTGGAGGAGAGAATAAAAGAAAAGCTCATGATGGGATACTAGAGAAATTTGTGAACATAGCAATTGGGGGCAGGAGGGGGGGTAATAAGGAAAGATCATTGTCAAAGAAAGAGGGAGAGACAAAAGGGATGTGAAGTGAGAAAAACAGGAAAAAGTTTACCAATGTTGGGTGGGGCAGGGGAGACAAAAAGGAAGAGTTGAGTATACATGGGTGGGGGAAGAAGCAAAGTATATCTCCCACTAGGGATGGAGGAGAGCAGGAAATAAAGGACGAGATCATTGGCAATAGGGCACCAGGCAAACAGTGGAAACCAAGATGTGATTGAAAGGGGTCCAGGGAAAAGGAAAAGAGAAAAAGTGGAAACGACCACTTGGGAAAGGGAAACTGAAGGGACTCCTGGGATTCTGGAGAAAAAATAGAAGGCACCACTGAGTAGCAAGAAGAGAGGAGGAGGATCAGGGCAAAGAAAAGAGACAGAGAGAGAGAGAGATGGAAAGACATTCATAGGCAGATAGAGATAGATACAGAAAGACCAAAAGAGACTGAGAAAAAAAGAAAGACACGGGGCGGCTAGGTGGCGCAGTGGATAAAGCACCGGCCCTGGAGTCAGGAGTACCTGGGTTCAAATTCGGTCTCAGACACTTAATAAATACTTAGCTGTGTGGCCTTGGGCAAGCCACTTAACCCCATTTGCCTTGCAAAAACTAAAAAAAAAACCCAATACAAAAAAGAAAGATACACAGAGAGGAGCAGCTATGTGGCTCAGGGGATAGAGCATCTGCCCTGGATTGAGGAGAACCTTACTTCAAATCCAACCTCAGACATTTAATAATTGCCTAGCTGTGTGACCTTGGGAAAGCCACTTAACTCCATTGCCTTAAATTTTTTTTAAAAGACACAGAAAGACAGAGACAGATAGAAATAGAGACTGAAACATAGAGTCAGAGAATAAAGTGAAAGAACTCTGGAAAGATGGGAGAGAGCCAGAGGGAAGGGACTATTAGGAAAGAAAAGGAGGGGGACAAAAAGGGGATAATGGGGAATAATGGGAGGACAAGGAGGATACCACTAAAGAAGGGAGGAATGGAAAAGAGAGAGGGGACTGATATGGAAAATGGGAGGGAAGAGAAAAAACCCAATGGATATTGAGGAAAAAAGAGGCAAGGGATTATTGGGATCAGGAAACAAAGGAAAAGGAACATGTAGAAAGGGGGAAGGAGGAGGATAGCCCTCTACCCCAATAACAAAAATGAACAGTGATGGCAAGGATCAGACAGTTTAAGGGAAGGGACCATTGATTACAGAGAAGGGAAAGGAAGAAGAGGACAATTGGAAAAAGGAGAGTGAGGAAAACAACAAGATGAGACCACAGGTATTCCAGGGGTAGGGAAAAGGAAGACGCCATTAGGGAGGGCAGAAAAAAATTAGAGGAGATGGGAAGGTATCACTGAAAATGTGATGGGGAGAGAAAATGACATGGGGGGGCGGCTAGGTGGAGCAGTGGATAGGGCATGGCCCTGGAGTCAGGAGGACCTGAGTTCAAATCCAACCTCAGATACTTAATAATTACCTAGCTGTGTGGCCTTGGGCAAACCACTTAACCTCATTTGCCTTGCAAAAAAAACTAAAAAGAAAATAACATGGGGAGAGAAAAAGGGAAGGAACCACTGTTGTGGAAGGAAAGGGAGAAAGAAAGAGGTAAGGAATCACTGGAAAAATAAGGAAAAGGAAAGAGAACAGGGAGAGTGGAGATGGGGGGAGGGTAGGTGAAGAAAGAAGATAATAGGGAGGGGAGAAAAAAAGAATAAATGGGAAGGAATCACTGGAAATGTGAAATGAGGAGAGATAAAAGGAAGGAACTGCTCTTTTAGGAGGCAGAGGGAGAGAGAAGAGGGAAGGAACCACTGGAAAACTGGGAATGAAGAAAACAATGGTAGGAGGCCATAGGTATTGAGGGAGAGGGAGAAGGAAGATAATGTTAGGAGAGGGAATGGGACAAGGGAAGAGTTTGGGTAGGATGGGGATGGGGAGAAAGAAGATATCATTAGTGAGGGAAAGAAAAATGAAAGGAATTGGGAAAGCATCACTGGAAATGGGACAAGGGGAGAGACAAAGCCATCGATCTTCTGTTTAAGAAGGAGAGTGAGTGGAATATTACCAATAAAACCTTTTTTTTTTGGCTTAACATTCTGAGTGAAGTCCTCTCAGAGTTAAGAAATATTAAGGAAAAACATACTAGTATTAGAATAAAGGCATTTTTATTGTAAACAGGTGGTTCATTCGCCTAACTTTTGATAAGACTATTTTTACTGACTAGGAGCATAGTAGATTATTCCCAAGAAGACCCTTGCATTCCCAAAAAGATCATAAGCTCTTGTTTGATAAGACTATTCTTAGAAGACCTTGCATACACAGACATTATTTCATTTAGATGTACATAAAAGGTCATTAAAAATCTTTTTGATATTTTCACCATTTGGATGGTGAGATAATATTTAATGAAAACATTTTATTGTTGTCTTTGTTACTGGGCAGATTTTTTTTCAAGTAAAGAAGTCCCAAGCAATTAGGCTGGAAGATAGGGGGTTATGGAGGAGGGATCATGCTAGGATATATTATCTTTTTTGACTGTCAATTTGGGGCAGCTCCTTGATCTTCACTACATTTGTGAGACTTGGAGTATGCCCTTCTCTTGAGAAAAGTAGATAAACTTATTTTCATTTTTGCTCAGAGGAATCTCTCAATATTTCATTTGGTGCATGGGCAGGGAATCGACCCTCCTTAAGACTGTCCTGGGCACCAAAATGAGCAGGCTCCAATGATGACCATTTCAACCGTTGCAATTTGGTACCTGGGTGCATCACCAGAGGAGTGGAAAATAACCTGGAGGAGAGATTTATTTTTTCTTTTTGAGCAAAGACAAGACCTCCAGAGACAGAGCTCTTAAGAGAAAGGGAGAAGGCATCTCCCCCCATACCAGTGGAAGCTAAACCAAGAGACAATAGGGGTCAGTTAAGTTTGTGTACACAAACCCAGACAAGCAAGATCTATGAAAGACCAGTGCCCTTTGGGGTGACCCACTTTTCCCTTTAAGGCCAAACATACAGGGTCTGTGGTGTAGAGAAAGGAGAGATATTCTGTCCTGTCTACAAAGATGTGGCAGAGAGAACATTGGCACAGGTCAGATTCGAATTTGTGGGGCAGGAATTTGAAAAGGATGGATGGAGAGGGAAACTTTAAAAATAAGTAGCAAGGAGCCATCACTCCCTGTAGTGCCTGTTGACATTCCTTTAGGTACTAGACTTAGAAGATGGAATCAAATGGCAAATTAGCAAGGAAAGGATAAAAAGAGAATGATTAAATTTTGTTGCCTAGTTTGGACTGTGCCCCATCAGGGAGAAAACTACTTGTGGCCAAAGTTTGGTTCCTCAGATGATTTGGTGTTCCCCCCAAAATTATATATATGCAAATTCAAAAACTCTTCACAATGAGGAAGAAGTCATCTATGCAGCTCTAAGGTGGGTCAATTTGCTGTAAAGGACGAAGGTAAGGAGGAGGAAGAGAAGCCCAAGCAATGGGAATCTTTGCTGTCACTACCCCCTCCTAACATTCCTCTACTGGTACTCACCCCAGTTCAGGGCCTGCAAAACCCTCCCTCTGCACCTCCTGAATAACCAGTGGAGGAACCAATGGAGGAGCTTTGATTGATTAAGCAGGACCCATCACAATTTCCTTGCATGCATTCCTTGGAAGAGAATTGCCCCTGAGTATTGGGAGATTTTTTTTCTCTTTCCAAGGCTCAGGAGTTAACTGCAATCTCTTAGAATCTTGTTTTATTCTTCTCTGCTGGTTTGCGCTGCCAGATGCTGTTTCTCGAGGACTTCCCTCCTTATCCCACCAACCCCTTCTTTGCGAAGGCTGACCTTTTTATTTCTTCATGTTGAACTTGGGGGAGAGAGAGAGAGAGAGAGAGAGAGAGAGAGAGAGAGAGAGAGAGAGAGAGAGAGAGAGAGAGAGAGAGAGAGAGAGAGAATTGTTTTATAAAGACTTACTAAAATAAGTCTTAAAAGATAAATTAAAGAAACAGGAAAGAGACAGTTAGTATTACCAAATATGTCAGATAAAGCATTCAAAGAAAGATATACTGTTTTAATTTGAGAAAGTTTTGCAGAAGTAAAATCCAAAAAGAAAAGAGAGTCTGGCTCATTCTAATTTTGAGAGTTAATCTGTACATATATGTATATGAAAGTTTTTGTTGATTGCTTACAACTGAAAGTACCTGAGCAACTTGGAAAAGACAATAATGAAAATAATCTGCAATATTTTTTCTGTGATAGTTTCTGGCCAATTGAGCCAAGGGGAACATTGGCACAAGTTGGATTCAAGTTTTTTGGGCACGAATCTTAATGGGCTGGTGAAAGCAAGTCTAAAATTAAGTGGCAAGGAGGTACCACTCCCTGAAGTGACAGGTGATAGTTCTTTCTGAAATAGACTTAGAAGCTGGTATCTGATTAAAAATTACCAAGGAAAGGATAGAAGAGATTTATCAAATTTTATTGCCTAGTTTGGACTGGGAGCCATCTAGAAAGAAATGACCTCTGGCCCAAAATTAATTCCTTAGATAATTTGGTGTTACAAATGTATATATGCATGTCTCTCTACATGTATATATTGATACATAAATTCAAAAAATTCCCTGAAATGAGGATGAAGGGATCTATTCAGGTCTAAGGCTGCCCAATGTGGGGCAATTTGTTGTAAAGGACGAAGGTAAGGAGGAGGAGGAAGAGAATCCAAAGCACTGGGAACCTTTGCTGTGGCTACCCCCTCCTTACATTCCTCTACCAGTACCCACCCCAGTTCAGGGTCTGCAAAGCCCTCACTCAGCACCTGCTGAATAGCTCTTGGGGTGAGCAAATGGAGGAGCTTTGAATGAATTAGCTGTACTAATCACAGTTTGCATACATGCATTCTTTGTGAAAGAATTGTAGCAGGTTGTGAATAATGGGAGAATTTTTTTGCTCTTTCCATGGCACAGGAGTTAACTGCAATACCTTGGGAACTTGTTTAACTCTTCCCTGCTGGTCTGTGCTGCCAGATGCTGTTACTCCTTCCCAGCTTAAGCCACCACACCATTCTTTAAAAAGGCTAGCCTTCTTATCTCTTGATCTTGAATTTGGCAGAGAGACAGAGAGAGAGACAGAGAGAGAGAGACACAGAGAGAGAGAGAGAGAGAGAGAGAGAGAGAGAGAGAGAGAGAGAGAGAGAATTGTTTTATGAAGACTTGGTAAAATAAGTCTTAAAAGATAAAGAAGTTAAAGAAATGGGAATGAGACAGTGAATATTACCAAATATCTTAAATAATGAATTCAGAGAACAAAATGCCTTTTTCATTTGGGAAAGTTTTTTTTGTTTTTGTTTTAATTTATTTTTTATTCTCATTTTGTACAAATGTTTTTCTTTACATTGATAAAACATACTTGTTTACAGGTAAACAAAATACCCCTCCCCCAATGAATATAGATAGACTTGCTTGGGCAAAAAAGTAAAGGGGAGAGAAAAAAAATTAAAATAATAGTAATAATTGTAGGTATGGCCAGGGGGTGCAATGGACGAAGCACCAGCCCTGGAGCCACGAGCACCCGAGTCCATATCCAGCCTCGTAAACCCAATAATCACCCAGCCACGTGACATGCAAGCCACCCGATTCCCACTGCCCTGCAAAAACCAAAAAGAAGAAAAAAAAAGACCCAAAATAAAATAAAATAGTAATAATAGTAGGGGTGGCTAGGTGGCAGACAGAGCATTGGCCCTTGAGCCAGGAGCACCTGGGTCCGAATCCGGCCCCAGACACCCCATGATCACCCTACTATGTGGCCCCAGGCAGGCCACCCAGCCCCACTTGCCCTGCACCCTCCCCCAAATAATAACAAAAAATGTGTTTCAGTCTTTGTTCCAACACCATCAACTCTGTCGTGAGTGGATCACATTCTTTATGATAAGTCCATCACAAAAGTTACTTCCATATTTTTCCAACGTTGCCATTGCTGATCGCAGCTCCCTCCTTTCTTATTTCTACACTACCATGTACTATATTTTCTCTCTACTTTCACTCTGACTATGCTGTAGGGTTGCTGAGTGGCGCAGCAGACAGATCCCTGGTCCTGGGTCCAGGAAGCCCTGAGCCCCCATACCACCCCTTAGGCCCAGAATCCACCTGGCCCTATGGTCCTGGGCAGGCCTTCCAATCCCAGACCCTTGCAAGAAGTAAAAAAAGAAAATGTGCTATATCTGACCACTGTCCCCCCATGGTCCATCCTCTCCTCCTTTATTCACATCCCCACCCCTTCCCCCTGCTCCCCCCTCCTTCTTACTCCAGTTGTCTATACCCCATTGAGTATATTTGCTGTTTCCTCTCCTAGCCATCTCTGATGAGAGCAGTTTCCCTCATTCCCCCTTGCCTCCCCCCTTCCATATCATTGCAATAGCTCATTGTAATAAAAAAATCTTATTATGTGAAATAGCTTGGACTATTCCCCCTCTCCTTTTTCTTTCTCCCATTCCATTTCCCTTTTTTTCTTATTGACTCCATTTTTACACCATATTTTATCTTCGAATTCAGCTTTCTCCTGTGCTTCAACTATAAAAGTTCCCTCTACCTGCTCTATTAACTGAGATGGTTCATATGAATATTATCAGTATCATTTTTCTATACATGCAGTTCATCCTCATTAAGTCCCTCATATTTCCCCCCTCTCCTCCAATGCTTCACCTGAGTCCTGTATCTGAAGATCAAACCTTCTGTTCAGCTCTGGTCATTCCAAAAGGAACCTTTGAAATTCCCCTGGTTCATTGAAAGTTCATCTTTTTTCCTGGACGAGGACATTCAGCCTTGCTGGGTAGCTCATTCTTGGCTGCATTCTAAGCCCCTTTGCCTTCTGGTATATTGTATTCCAAGCCCTCCGAGCTTCCAATGTAGCTGCTGCTAAGTCCTGTGTGATCCTGACTGCAGCTCCATGATATTTGAACTGTGTCCTTGTGGCTGCTTGTAATATTTTCTCTTTGACTTGGGAGTTCTGGAACTTGGCTATAATATTCCTGGGGGTTGGTTTTTTGGGATCTCTTTCTCGGGGGGATCGGTGGATTCTCTCCATTTCTATTTTGCCCTCTGCTTCTAGAATATCAGGGCAATTTTCCTGTAGTAATTCTTTGAAAATGATGATAAGGCTCTTTTCCTGATCATGACTTTCAGGTATTCCAATAATTTTCAAATTATCTTTCCTAAGTCTGTTTTCCATATCAGTTGTTTTTTTCAATGAGATATTTCACATTTTCTTCTAATTTTTCATTTTTTTGGTTTTGAAGTATTGATTCCTGATTTCTGGTAAATTCATCAATCTCCCTCAATTCTATTCTTTGTCTGAAGGATTTATTCTCCTCAGAGAGTTTTCTTATCTCTTTTTCCATCTGGCCAATTTTGCTTTTTAAAAGATTCTTCTCCTCAATAACTTTTTGAACTGTTTTCTCCATTTGACCTAAGCTGGTTTTTAGCATGCTATTTTCTTCAGCATTTTTTTGGATTTCCTTGACTAGGCTGCTGACTTCATTTTCATGTTTTTCCTGCATCTCTCTCCTTTCTTTTCCCAGTTTTTCTTCTAACTCCCTCATTTGATTTTCAAAGTCTTTTTTGAGCTCTGTCATAGCTTGAGCCCAATTTCTGTGTTTCTTGGAGTCTTTAGATGCAGGAGCTTGTGCTTCCTCATCTTCAGACTGAGTATTTTGATCCTTCTTGGGCTCATTTGCAAAATATTTCTCAATGGTCTTCCTCTTGTTTCTTTGTTCATTTTACCAGCCTAAGCCTGTTTTTTGGGGGTGCTTCCTGAGCTTTTGGGACACTCCCACAAGGATCTCAGTGTGTGAGGTTCTGTCCTCCCTCCTGGTCTGTGAATGACCATAAGCATCCCCCTCTACCACGGGGCTGAGGTGGGGGGGGCCCTGCTCTTCTATGGGGGGGCCTAGACTGTGATCAGGATCTGAATGTGTTCTGAGCCTCAGAGTCCTGTTCCAGAGGCAGAGGACAGAGCTCTGCAGTCTCTCTCTCTCTCTTCACTCCCCTCCCTCAACTCAATGGGCTCATGCCCTGGGGGCTCCTGCTTATGGGCTCCACCTGCTTCTGTTTCCTGGTCTAGGCTGCTGAAAGACCAGGCTGCTGGCTGTGTGCCCTGAGGGCTGGGCTCCACATACTTGCTCTGGCAGAGGTCCCCTGCTGTTCCCCCACTTTTTGCAGGTGCTCCCCGGGGTGCAGCTCAGGAGACTCCCCCGCTGCTGTGAGCCGCCTCCCAGCGCCCTGGGGCTGCCTCCAGGAGCTGAAGTTCTTTGGCTCTGGCGGGCTGCCCTTCTGGCCCCAGGGAGCAGTGCCTTTCTGCTCTTTTCCAGGTTACCTTGAGTAGGAGAACTGCCTCTCTGGGTCCCTTTGTGGGTTCTGTCTCTCGAAAGTTTAGTTAGAGTCCTTAGTTTATGAGTTTTTATCAGAGAGCTCCTAAGACTCGATCCCTTCATGTTGCCATCTTGGCTCTGCCCCCTGGGAAAGTTTTGCAGTAGAAATTTACAGAAAGACAAGAGAGTCCGACTCATTCTAATTGGAGGGGGCGTTATTTGTACAAATTTGTATGTGAAAGTTGTTGTTGATTGCTTTCAATAAAATTCACCTGAGAAACTTGGAAAAGACAATAATAATAATAATTTGAGATTATTTTCTGTAACAGTCCCTGGCTAACTGAGCCAGAGGGAACATTGACCCAGGTCAGATTGAGGTTTGTGGAGCACGAATGTTAAAGGGCAGTAGAGCGCTAGTGCAAAACTAAGGGTCAATGGGGCATTACTTCACAAAGTTCCTGTTGTTACTCCTCTATGGAATAGATTTGAAGTTAGGATCTGATTCTAAATTAACAAGGAAATGATGGAGATTCATCAAATTCTGTTGCCTAGTTTGGACTGGGATCCATTTTAAGTTAATGATTTCATTCCAAATTTGGATTCATTAGATGATTTGATGTTCCAAATGTATGTATACATGTATCTCTACATGTGTATATTGATATATATTTTGAATTTACATATTATATATATGTAAATTCAAAAATTCCTTGAATTGAGGACGACATGATCTATGCAGCTCTATGGCTGCCCAAGGTGAGGCAATTTGTTGTAAAGGATGAAGGTAAGGAGGAGGAAGAGAATCCCAAGCACTGGGAACCTTTGCTGAGGCTACCCCCTCCTTACATTCCTCTACCGGTACCCACCCCGGTTCAGGGCCCGTAAATCTCCTCCCTTGGCACCTCCTGATTAGCCCTTTGGTTGAGCCAATGGACGAGCTTTCATTGATTTAGCAGAACCCATTACAGCTTGCATACATGCATTCCTTGTGGAAGAATTGTAACAGCCTTTGAATAGTTGGAGATTTTTTTGCTCTTTCCATGGCACAGGGGTTAATTGCAATTCCTTGGGAATTTGTTTAATCTTCCCTGCTGGTCTGTGCTGCCAGATGCTCTTACTTCTTCCTGGCATAAGCTGCCACACCATCAGTTTCAAAGTCTTGTTTTCTTAACTCTTGACCTCAAATTTGACACACACACACACACACACACACACACACACACACACACACAGAGAGAGAGAAAGAGAGAGAGAGAAAGAGAGAGAGAGAAAGAGAGAGAAAAGAGAGAGAGAGAGAGAGAGATATGCATTTTTAAGGCCTGATAAAATATTTCTCAAAGGATAAAGAAGTTAAAAAAAAAACAGGAGTCAGTGATTACTTCCAAAAATGATAAATACAAAAATCACAGAAGGAAATGCCATTTTATTTAGAGAAAAATTTGCAAAAGTAAATACCATTAAGACAAGAGATTCATGCTCATTCTACTTTTGTGTTTTCTATGTCCATATATGTACATGATAGTTGTTGTTGACTGCTCTCAAATGAAAGCATTTCACAAGCATTGAAAAGAAAATAATGATATTAATTTGAGATTTTTTTCTGTGACAGAGCTAATTGAGCCAGGGGGAGCATTGGCCCAGGCCAGATTGAGGTTTGTGGAGAAGGAATGTTAAAGGAGAGTTGAGGGCTAGTACAAAACCAAGTGTCAATGAGCCATTACTTCCCGAGGTTCCTGTTAATAGTCCTCCATGGAAAAGACTTTGAAGTTGGGATCTGATTCTAATTTAACTAGGAAATGATGGAGATTCATCAAATTTTGTTACCTAGTTTGGACTGGGATCCATTCTAAGGTAAAGACTTCTTAACAAATTTTGATTCATTAGATGATTTGATTTTCCAAATGTATATATACAAGTATCTCTACATGTATATATTGATATGTATTTTGAATGTACATATATCTATATATATCTATATATATTTATGAAAATTCAAAAATGCCTCAAATTGAGATACGACATGATCTTTGCGGTTCTATGGCTGCCCAAGGAGGGGAAATTTGTTGTAAAGGATGAAGGTAAGGAGGAGGAAGATAATCCCAAGCACTTGGAACCTTTGCTGAGGCTACACCCTCCTTACATTACTCTACCATTACCCACCCACGTTAATGGCCCGCAAAGCCCTCCCTAGGCACCTCCTGAATTTCCCGTGGGGTGCACCAATGGAGGAGCTTTGATTGATTTAGTGGGACATATCACAACTTCCATATATGCATTCCTTGTGGTAAAACTGTAACAGCCCTTGAATAGTGGGAGATTTTTTTGCTCTTTCCATGGCACAGGAGTTAACTGCAATCCCTTGGAAACTAGTTTAACTCTTCCCTACTGGTCTGTGATGCCAGATGCTGTTACTCCCTCCTGCCTTAACCCTCCCCCCACAATTCTTTTCGAAGGTCAGCCTTCTTTTTCTGGACCTCGAATTTGGCAGAGTGAGAAAGAGAGAATTATTTAATGAAGAACTGGTAAAATAAGTCTTAAAAGATAAAGAAGTTAAAGAAACAGGAACGAGACAGTGTGTATTACCAAATATTTTAAATAATGAATTCAGAGAACCAAATGCCTTTCTCACTTGAGAAAGTCTTACAGTAGAAAATTCCAAAAAAGACCAGAGCTTCTGGCTTATTCTAATTTTGGCGGTCATTTATAAATATTTTTACATGAAATTTGTTGTTGATTATGTTCAACAAAAGTCATCTAAGGCACTTGGAAAAGAATAATGATAATAATTTGAGAGTATTTTATTTGAATGTCCCTGGCTATTAGCCAGGTGATCATTACCC
>NC_133666.1:18294535-18299535 GCF_037893015.1 Macrotis lagotis
GGAACCCTAAAGTCCTCCCTTGGCACCTCCTGTTTAGCCCATTGGGTGAGCCAATGGATGAGCGTTCATTGATTTACCAGAAACCATCATAACTCGCATGCATGCATTCTTCGTGGAAGAATTGTAACAGCCTTGGAATAATTGGAGATTTTTTTTTGCTCTTTCCATGGCACAGGAGTGAATTGCATTTCTGTGGGAACTTGTTTAACTCTTCCCTACTCCTCTGTGCTGCCAATTGCTCTTACTTCCCCCCCGGCATAAGCTCTCCCCATATCGTTTTCGAAGGCTGGTTTTCTTGTCTCTGGACCTCGATTTTGAAACAGAGAAAGAGACATACGGACAGACAGAGAGCGAGACAGAGACAGAGACCGAGAGAGAGAGAGAGAGGGAGAGAGAGAGAGATAGATAGATAGAGAGAGAGAGAGAGAAAGAGAGAGAGAGTGAGAGAGAGAGAGAGAAAGGGACAGAATAAAATGTCTTTTAACTCCAGATAAAATATTTCTTTCTAGATAAAGAAGTTAAAATATTGGAGAACGTGATTACTTCCAAATATGATAAATACAAAAATCACAGAACGAAATGCTATTTTACTTCCAGAATAATTTGAGAAAGTAAATACCATTAAGACAAGAGATTCATGCTCATTCAACTTTTGGGTATTCTATGTCCATATTTGTAGGTGGTAGTTGTAGTTGTTCATTGCTTTCAAATGAAAGCATCTCAGAAGCTTTGGAAAGAAAATAATGATACTATTTTGAGATGTTTTTCTGTGACTGAGCTCATTGAGGGGGGGTTACACGGGCCCATGTCACATTGAGGTTTGGGGAGAAGGAATGTTAAAGGAGTGTTTAGGGGTAGTGAAAAAGCAAGAGTTAATAAGTCTTGGTCCCAGAGGTTCCTGTTGATAGTCCTCTTTGGGATAGACTTTGAAGTCAGGATCTGATCCTACATTAATAAAGAAATGATGGAGATTCATCAAATTTTATTGCCTCCTTTGGACTGGGATCCATTGAAAGGTAATGATTTCATTCCAAATTTGGATTCATTACTTGATTTCATTATCCAAATGTATAAATTCATTTCACTCAATGTGTATATATTTATATGTATTTTGCATTTCCATATATATGCATATATATATATATATATATGTAAATACAAAAATGCCTCATATTGAGGATGATGTGATCTATGTAGCTTCATGGCTGCCCAAGGTGGGGCAATTTGTTGTAAATGACGAAGGTAAGGAGGAGGAAGGGAATCCCAAGCACTGGGAACCTTTGCTGAGGCTACCCCCTCCTTACATTCCTCTACCGGTACCCACCCCGGTTCAGGGCCCGTAAATCTCCTCCCTTGGCACCTCCTGATTAGCCCTTTGGTTGAGCCAATGGACGAGCTCTCATTGATTTAGCGGGACCCATCACAGCTTGCATACCTGCATTCCTTGTGGTAGAACTGTAACAGCCCATGAATAGTAGGAGATTTTTTTTTGCTCTTTTCATGGCACAGGAGTTAACTGCAATCCTTTGGAAACTAGTTTAACTCTTCCCTGCTGTTCTGTGCTGCCAGATGCTTTCACTCCCTCCCGGGTTAAGCCTCCCCCCCAGGATTCTTTTCGATTGTGGGCCTTCTTATTCTGGACCTCGAATTTGGTAGAGAGAGAAAGTGAGAATTCTTTTATGAAGATTTCGTAAAATAAGTCTTCAAAGATAAAGAAGTTAAAGAAACTGGAAGGAGACAGTGAGTATTACCGAATATCTTAAATAATGAATTCAGAGAACAAAATGCCTTTTTCACTTGAGGAAGTTTTACATTAGAAAATTCCAAAAGTCCAGAGCGCCCGGCTCATTCAAAGTTTGGTGGTTTTATATCAATATTTTTACATGAATATTATTGTTCGTTGATTCAACAAAAATCACCTAAACAACTTGGAAAGGAAAATAATGATAACAAGTTGAGAGTGTTTTCTTTAATTGTCCCTGGCTAATTGAGCCAGGGTGATCATTGGCTCAGGTGAGATTGAGGTTTTTGGAGCAGAAATGCTAAAGGGCATTTGAGGGCAATTGCAAAACTTTATTGCAAGGAGCCATTACATCCCGACTTCCCAGTTGAAAGTCCTCTATGGAATAGCCTTTGAAGTTTGGATCTAATTCTAAATTTTCAAGGAAATGGGGGAGATGAACAAAATGTTGTTGCCTAGTTTCGCCTGGGACCCATTGTAAGTTAAATGACTCCACTCCCAATTTTAATTCATTAGATGATTTGGTGTTTCAAATGTATATATACGTGCATCTCTTCATATTTATAGTTTTATATATTTTGAATTTCCATATATACATATATGTATATATATATGTAAATTCAAAAATTCCTCGTTTTGAGAACGATATGGTCTATGTGACTCTATGGCTGCCCAAAGTGGGGCAATTTGAAGTAAAGGACAAAGTTAAAGAGGACGAAGAGAATCCCAAGCACTGGGAAACTTTGCTGAGGCTACCCCCTCCTTAACTTCCTCAACCGCTTCCCACTCCGGTTCAGGAACCCTAAAGTCCTCCCTTGGCACCTCCTGTTTAGCCCATTGGGTGAGCCAATGGATGAGCGTTCATTGATTTACCAGAAACCATCATAACTCGCATGCATGCATTTTTCGTGGAAGAATTGTAACAGCCTTGGAATAATTGGAGATTTTTTTTTGCTCTTTCCATGGCACAGGAGTGAATTGCATTTCTGTGGGAACTTGTTTAACTCTTCCCTACTCCTCTGTGCTGCCAGATGCTCTTACTTCCCCCCCGGCATAAGCTCTCCCCACATCTTTTTCGAAGGCTGGTTTTCTTGTCTCTGGACCTCGATTTTGAAACAGAGAAAGAGACAAACGGACAGACAGAGAGAGAGACAGAGACAGAGACCGAGAGAGAGAGAGAGAGGGAGAGAGAGAGAGAGATAGATAGAGAGAGAGAGAGAGAGAGAAAGAGAGAGAGTGAGAGAGAGAGAGGGAGAAAGGGAAAGAATAAAATGTCTTTTTAACTCCAGATAAAATATTTCTTTCTAGATAAAGAAGTTAAACTATTGGAGAACGTGATTACTTCCAAATATGATAAATACAAAAATCACAGAACGAAATGCTATTTTACTTCCAGAATACTTTGAGAAAGTAAATACCATTAAGACAAGAGATTCATGCTCATTCAACTTTTGGGTATTCTCTGTCCATATTTGTAGGTGGTAGTTGTAGTTGTTCATTGCTTTCAAATGAAAGCATCTCAGAAGCTTTGAAAAGAAAATAATGATACTATTTTGAGATGTTTTTCTGTGACTGAGCTCATTGAGGGGGGGTTACACGGGCCCATGTCACATTGAGGTTTGGGGAGAAGGAATGTTAAAGGAGTGTTTAGGGGTAGTGAAAAAGCAAGAGTTAATAAGTCTTGGTCCCAGAGGTTCCTGTTGATAGTCCTCTTTGGGTTAGACTTTGAAGTCAGGATCTGATCCTACATTAATAAAGAAATGATGGAGATTCATCAAATTTTATTGCCTCCTTTGGACTGGGATCCATTGAAAGGTAATGATTTCATTCCAAATTTGGATTCATTACTTGATTTCATTATCCAAATGTATAAATTCATTTCACTCAATGTGTATATATTTATATGTATTTTGCATTTCCATATATATGCATATATATATATATATATATATATATATATATATATATATATATGTAAATACAAAAATACCTCATATTGAGGATGATGTGATCTATGTAGCTTCATGGCTGCCCAAGGTGGGGCAATTTGTTGTAAATGACGAAGATAAGGAGGAGGAAGGGCATCCCAAGCACTGGGAACCTTTGCTGAGGCCACCCCCTCCTTACATTCCTCTACCGGTACCCACCCCGGTTCAGGGCCCGTAAATCTCCTCCCTTGGCACCTCCTGATTAGCCCTTTGGTTGAGCCAATGGACGAGCTCTCATTGATTTAGCGGGACCCATCACAGCTTGCATACCTGCATTCCTTGTGGTAGAACTGTAACAGCCCATGAATAGTAGGAGATTTTTTTTTGCTCTTTTCATGGCACAGGAGTTAACTGCAATCCTTTGGAAACTAGTTTAACTCTTCCCTGCTGTTCTGTGCTGCCAGATGCTTTCACTCCCTCCCGGGTTAAGCCTCCCCCCCAGGATTCTTTTCGATTGTGGGCCTTCTTATTCTGGACCTCGAATTTGGTAGAGAGAGAAAGTGAGAATTCTTTTATGAAGATTTCGTAAAATAAGTCTTCAAAGATAAAGAAGTTAAAGAAACTGGAAGGAGACAGTGAGTATTACCGAATATCTTAAATAATGAATTCAGAGAACAAAATGCCTTTTTCACTTGAGGAAGTTTTACATTAGAAAATTCCAAAAGTCCAGAGCGCCCGGCTCATTCAAAGTTTGGTGGTTTTATATCAATATTTTTACATGAATATTATTGTTCGTTGATTCAACAAAAATCACCTAAACAACTTGGAAAGGAAAATAATGATAATAAGTTGAGAGTGTTTTCTTTAATTGTCCCTGGCTAATTGAGCCAGGGTGATCATTGGCTCAGGTGAGATTGAGGTTTTTGGAGCAGAAATGCTAAAGGGCATTTGAGGGCAATTGCCAAACTATATTGCAAGGAGCCATTACACCCCGACTTCCCAGTTGAAAGTCCTCTATGGAATAGCCTTTGAAGTTTGTATCTAATTCTAAACTTTCAAGGAAATGGGGGAGATGAACAAAATGTTGTTGCCTAGTTTCGCCTGGGACCCATTGTAAGTTAAATGACTCCACTCCCAATTTTAATTCATTAGATGATTTGGTGTTTCAAATGTATATATACGTGCATCTCTTCATATTTATAGTTTTATATATTTTGAATTTCCATATATACATATATGTATATATATATGTAAATTCAAAAATTCCTCGTTTTGAGAACGATATGGTCTATGTGACTCTATGGCTGCCCAAAGTGGGGCAATTTGAAGTA